>NW_006800132.1:598640-645791 GCF_000485575.1 Poecilia formosa
ATATATATATATATATATATATAGTTTTTGGGTTTTATTTGTAACGATAAATAAAATCAACGGACGCTTTTCCTTCGTCTTCACAGCTGTGTGTTCCTTCATGATGGTCTGCTGCACAAAATCTTAATGAAATACACTAAATGAGACAAAATGTAAAAAAAAGCTAAATAGGTATGAATGTTTTGCAAAGCAGTGTGTAATGACTAGGAATAGTGCTGCAAAAAAATAGGTTGCCATAGTTTTGTTTTCCACCAAAATGCTTATTTAAAATGTTGAGAGTTAAACTGTTTTGGAGTTTGTTAGTTGTTAGTATATAATTTAACTTAAAAACAGCCTATTTACTTAATATCTCCTCATTTTAGTTTAGCAGAGCATCAGGAAAAATTTGGAGCTGCAGCAGAGCGCCATGTTGGCACCGGGCTCGTTTCTTCACATGGTACATTTTGGTTTAGTTCTGGAACTGATTTGCACATTTTGCACCCAAACACACACAGAGTAACACAAATCCTCCATTTTATTCACATTTAGTGAATTAAGCAGCCAGAAGTTCACATCATAAACCGGGCTCGTCCCACCGTCACATTCATCTCAGTTTATGTAAACTTCTGAAAATGAAGGAAGAGATAATAAATGTAAAAATAAATAAATAAATAAAATCTCATTATTCTCGCATCTAGCACACATTAATAACTGATTAACTGAGTTTAGTCTGATTTAATGTCAGAAGACGATATTAAAGGTATGGATTAAAATGCTGTTTGATTTTCATTACGCATTAACAAGCGCACTGTCTCTTTAAGAGTCGGCCTGTTAGAGTCTCGCCCGACTCGAGGCTTAAGGCTGAACAGCAAGTTCAGCTGAATTCAAAGGCCGGTCCAGGTAATGGCCGTACCCTGGAGGCAGAGCGCTTCATCGCCCGCCAATTAAGCAGAGCCAAAAATCTAACATGAAACATGGGTATTGATTATTTGGGAAGGCGAGTCGATAACCGGTTGTGTCAGACATGTAGGTTCAGTAAGATTAAAGGTGCCGCAGAGCCACTCGCAGCCTCAGAACTGCTTTCAGAGCTCGCCGGCTTCATCCGCTCTCCGTCTCCCCCCGCAAGTCACTTTTTTTCCGCATTACCGCGGGTAAACAAAGGCGGCACAGGCAGTAAATGACAAGATTTGTTGTGTTTGCCTTTGATATGAGTGATAATATTTAGAGAAGGAAACCAGTGAACTAGGTGCGCGTGTCTGGGAGAAGGGTGTGTTTGAGGAGAGATTTAATTTTTAATTGCGTTTCTCAGTGCGACTGCAGATTGAGCCTCGGTCAGGAGCAGAAGCACCGCATCAGCAGAACCCCCAAAAAATAAAATAAAAATAAATAAAGCTGGAAAGTTTTCCAACTGGCAGCAAATTTCCATCTAAAACTGGATCGCTAATTTAAAAACGACGTTTAAAAACCGACGTGTGGTAAGAGTCTTGGATCCATTTCTTGACTCGTAAAGTTACATGAACACCATGTTCTCTTGTGTTTCCTGTTTTGAAGAGTGGCGCTGTGTATGGTAACATTTATACCACCATAAAACATTATAGGATCAATTAAAATGGACACTTTCAAGACATGCTTGATGCAAAACCAGAGGTGGGAAGAGAACCCAAATATTGTACTCAAGAAAAAGTAGCAACACCTCAATATGTTTGAAATTACTCAAGAGTAAAAAAGTATTTGGTCAAAAGTTTACTCATGTACTGAGTAACTGATCAAATCATCAATCATTTAATATTTAAAAAATTACATCATCAGATGGACCAAAATGTAAAGTTAAGTGGAAACTTTGGTATTTTAAAGACCAAAATGACAATTATTCATATATGTAAAAATATATATATTTTTTCCTACATCATTTTCTTTCAATATAAAACTTACGATGCTACAACAAAACCTGGAGGTGTGTGTTTGTTCTGGTGATATTTTTGGTTAAAACATGTTTGTTTTTCATTCAGTGAGTGGAAAATCCAGAAATGTAACTTTTTGAGAGCAGAGACACTTCATGATAAAATTACTCACGTAAAGAAAAAGGTAAAACGTAATAAAAAATACCCCTAAATGTATATTTTTTCAAACAAAAAAGGTTACTCAAGGTAATGCAACTAGTTACTAACTCTGGTTAAAATTACATTTCGTCTTCCTTCCTGTGGGTCAGATCTTACTGAAAAAAAAGGAACTCAAAGACCATCGATTCAAATTTCCTAAAATCACTGATCAACTACTAAAAAGTAAATGACATAACCCTAAACTTCATCAGTTCCATTTATTTTAAAGAAACCACAGAGCTTGCCACTAAAAGCAGCACCATCGATTTATTTTAAACGTGTTCTCAAATTAAAGGTTGGATTTTATTATTCTCCTGCCATAAAAAATGTAATTTATCTCAAGACGTTTGTCACATATTCGCCAAGCTTGCCAATAACCACAGAGGGAGCTTTACGTGGATCCCAAGGAACGGCTCCACATCGCAGCGCAGGCGGTAAAGAACTGATGGCGTTGAGATTTTAATCTCTTGTCATCAAATAAAATGCATCAATTATTTTTGATAGAACGGAAAACAACATTCTGACGCAGCTCCATTGAGTTCAGATCATGTTCTCTTTAGAGATCCTAACTCCGCTTGAGCTCTTACATGCTAAACATAATAGTTAGACGACTATGTAAAGCTGCATGATGCTGCAAAGTAAAATACATTCACATCCAGAAGATCTTTAGGCTTCATGTTTTCTCTTTATAGCCTTCTTTAATTAGTCACAAGGCCAAGTTTTTACCCTTCAGCCGACTATAGTTGGGTAACAAGTCAATATTTATGTGGGTTGGAAGCCATATGGGACACCGTAGAGTCTATCTGCTCTCATATTCAGACTTTTTGGTGGGTAAAACAAAAACGTGTGAAAAATCGTCGCTATGACGAAATTATCTCCCCGTTTAGGTTGGTAACTTCTGGGATAAACAAAGTTTCTACTAGGATACACTGAAAGTGGAGACCGGCTCCAACTCTGTTCAACATTGGTTGCTGATTTCCAATAAATTTCTACCGTGTAGCGCATCGAGATTTAGCAGGCGACGCTCTGCTCCCTCCCAAACGTCCCTTTGTGTGGAAACAGATGTGCGTGTTGACAGCGTGTGTTTACTCTCTACACGCTGAATATATTATAGCCACCAACAAGTTGCAGTGGAAAAACAGTGCATTTTAATGAAGATCCATCTGTGCCAAAATGACTAAAATAGCCCAGTGTATTTTGCGCTGAATATAAATCACAACACAGCAGGTTTGGAGCGTTGCAGACTGACAATGACTATATTAAAAATGTAAGCAAAATAAGGTATTATTAGGTTACAGTAGGTGTTGCGTTAAAGTTGCTTTGTATTCCGCAGGAATGAGTGTTGAACTGTGACTGACCTGTGTGACATCCACTTCCACAATAAAAGATCCAGGAAGGCGGAGATGTGTTTGATCTAACAATGTTCAGGAGAAGTCCCTCCCTCACTGATGTGCCTGTTCGGCTTTTGTAGAGAAATGAGGTTCAACGTTTATGTTGTGTGTATTTTTAGGGTAAAAGCGGGGACGTCCAAGCCATTTCAATATTCGCCACATGAGTCAAAGTCACATTTTTACAGCACTGACTTCCACACCTTACACCAAATAATATTAAGAGAGAACTTGGTGTCGCTACATAAGTTTAAAATGCTGTTATTTCCTGTTATTTGTTTCTCTGAAGCTGCTTTATACAGTTTAAGATAATTATAAACATTATTTAACAGCACTGGCTGCATATTCTTGAAGGACTGCAATATCTTCTCTCAAGAAGTGTCAATGCTACAAAAACTACCAACTTTTTATTGTGAAGTTAGCGACTGACCAACCAAGTAGAGCAGTCCACGTTTCCATTTCTTGTGTAATTTTTATGATTTTGTTTTGAAAATGCCTTGGAAAGCTTTTACTAGTAAGAATCTCAATGCTAGCTTCAATAGCTAACATAAGATCCAGGAAGCAGCTGGATCTTATGCTAGCTCTAAGTTTCAGTGACACTGGGCAAACTTATGAACTTCAAACTTTTATTTGTAAAGCTAATACTAGCTGCAGGAGAAAGCATTCGGCAAATCTTGTTTTTCCAGCCTCTGCTGTGATGTGTTGGCTACGTCTTGTCAAGAAAGCCCTGCATACATACTGTTGATGTCTTCAACAAAATTGGTTTCAAAAATGTGGTCAACAACGGATGAAACCTTCCACACTTAAAGACAAAGTGACCTGTTAGGTCTTACTGACTCATAGCTATTGAATTGGTGCAACGTGGTGTTCCATGTTTTATGCTATACCAGAGTTAGCTAGAAGAACTGCCTGTATTCGTCCATGAAGCTTTGTAGCTAACCCCTCCAAGAAAAACCATGAACTACTAAGTTTTCCTTTCTGTACATTCATGTAGCAGTTTGACTCTTTCATAATTGCTTTTTATGGCAACTGGCCGTCATTTGGTTGTTTTTTGTCTCGTGGTGTACCTGCGACAAGTGCAGGACATCCCTACTATTTCATTTTTATTTGCTGTAGCTCTTGCAGAGAAATATTCTTTCCCCAGGCAGTTCTTTGAGGTTAATGTTTGTTACCAGTTTTATTCAGTCGACAGAGAGAGAATAAAAAAACTTTGATTATTCTGAATAAAAAAATAAAAAAATAAATTTTAAAAATGAGGGAAAATAAACATAAAAATCCTCCAAGAAATAATTTAACAATCCTCTCACATGTCACATCCAAAGGAAGCTTTGCATTTTCTGCCTGGAGCACAATCAGAGTCGGCACAAATGTCTTTTATCTCAAAATTTCTCTGTCAGAAACTTTACATCCACTCCCCCACGTGAAGTTCACGTCTCCCGTTTCTCTGCCTGCAGGTTCGTCAGGGAAACTTTGGTTTGACAAAAACAATGAAAAATTGGTGACATTTTGGAGGAAAACGACGGCTTCGTGGGGCATGCTTTGTCAAATGGCTGGAGGAAATATAGACGCCAAGACTATAATGGATGTGCTGGACCTGAAAATGACCTGCGTTTCTCCTTTAAGAGAAATGTTGGTGTTGGACGTCATCGTCCTGCTGCGTGCTGGCATGGAGGGGATCGCAGGCAGCCTGTCAAGCAGTCAATATTGACTCAGCTGTTGTGTTGATTGCGAGCGGCGCGCCTGTGCCTGAGTTACCGAGCAGCATGCATCCTGCCATGCTGTTGCATCTTTTTTTTCCAGTTCGAGGCCGTAACGGGCACCCGCCGATCCCACCTTGGTAATGCAGCCACGGGACGCGGCGGGAGGGGGGGAAATGCAAGGTTTCGGCTAACGGCGTAGGCATCTACATCAACAGTCGTGTCGCGCGTGTGCAGCACATTCCTCCAGCCAAAGCTCGGGAATCAAACAGAGAAGGTAAACATCGGAGAAAGACACCAGAAGGAGACAGAGCTGAGGGAGGGTCGGGGGGGACTAGGGGAGGAAAGCAGGGGAGGAGAACAGTCGGGGCGTTTCGGACATACGGAGAGTCGTGGTTCTACTTACATTTGCAGCCATTTTCCCACAAATAGCCGGGGAGGCACTCCTGACACTTGGGGCCCGTAGTGCCCTCCTTACATGTACAATATCCTGTGCCATTACAGTGATCACTGACTGAGCCAGAGGGATTACAATTACACTCTGAAAAAACAAGACACACACACACACACACACACACACACACATAGGCTGGAGAAACAGGGTGGTGCTTTGACTTCCTGTCTAGGACTCTCACAGCTTCTCGAGTTCTGTCAGAGGCATCGGTAAATTAGAATATCGTAGGAAAATACTTTAAAAAACAGATTTATTACACACAGAGGGATAAAGTTCAAGCGTTTATTTCTGTTAAATGTGATTACCCTGACTCACAGCTAAGAGAAATCATGAGTCAACACAGGAATGCTGCCGCTTACTCCACCGTTGCCCAGCAGACATTCGTCAAGGAGGGTAGGGGTCGCTAAATGTTATTCTAAAAAAGGTTGTTGCTCACAAACTGAGTGAAGGGAAGTTAATGGAGAGCTACGTGTGGCACCTAGTGAACAAGCAACAGGGACCGTTGACCACAATCTTGACAGAATTTTGAAGCAGAATCCTTCAAGAGTTTTGGGGAAATTCATAAGATTTGAACTGCAGCTTGAGTCAGAACTTCAAGAGCAACCACACAAAAACACACAAGGACTAAAACTGCTTCATATCTGAAGCAGAGAAACAGAAGCATCTTGTAAACATTTACAAAAGTACTCTCTTTAAAATATTTGTTAAAACTTCCACGATGGTATTAAATATGCGTATTTTATATTCTCGTACTGGCATCTGGAGAAATACGCCTCTACTCAGTGACAAACAACCAATCAGAGCCAGGAGGAGGGTCCTAGTGTTGTCAATCAAGCTTGTATATGCGCCATTCAAGGTGCTAATGGCGGAGAAACAACTTACCAGTCCAGGAAAACTGTTTATCCGATATCATCAGTGGCCAAACTAGCTAGTGTTAGCATTTGTGACAGACTCCGCTGTGGGGAGCTAGCTATAGCGTAGCAGGAAGCAAGGTGGAGGGAGTGAGCAGCACATAACGGAGTGTGATTGAGAAGGCAGGGATTTTTCAAAGATCATCTGTCTCATACCATCACCCCATAGTGAAAATGCTTAATAAATATGTAAAATGCTTATTGTTTTTATAAAATTTACATATTTCAAGAACAAAATATAATATTTTCATAAGTATGATCATCTTAATTGGCATTTTAATTGTTGGGAGGAAGAGTGGAAATGCTTTTCAAGCTTCTTGAGATCCAGTAACAAAATGTTCACATTTTGCAATCATTTTGGGAGCAACGTCATCTTCATGTTTGTTGGCTGTGCTTTAAGTCCAAAGGTAGCACAGCCATCTCACACGAAACTATAGAAAAATTCAGGTAAACTGAACGTTGCATATTCACTACCTACTAATCAGAGTCATCAAAATGACCAGAAACACAAGCGTATCCCTTTGTGTGTAATCAGTCTATGAAACACATGAATTTTCCTTTTTTTTTAATCGAAATATTAAATAAATAAATGCCATTTTCCATGATATTCTAATCCATGGAAACAAACCTGCACTTCTAGTAGAAAAAGTCTGACTAGAGTTCAAGAATTTACACAGTGGAAAATGCTACCATTTCAACGGTAATGAGGACAGAGAAAATGAGCAAAGAATGAAGTAGAATTCAAATGCATGAACACCTTAAACACATTACGACATATCTGTGTTGAATTTGTCATTAAAACGAGAACCGAGCATGCAATGAGCTTTTGTGCAAAGCAATTATCAGTAGATCTGATTTCAGATGAACTGAGGAGAGCCTAGGTGAGCATGCGTCTGTAAAAGTCAGAATCATTCACACAGAGATAAAGATGAACAGATAGAAGATGGACAGCAGCGTGGAACGAATGGAGGATTAAAAATGAGAGAACTGTACATTGAAATGGGCATTTTTGTTATAAATTCCTTCATTCTAACTATAATCTGGAAATGCTTCGAAATGCGTACGTCTTTCCTTGCTGAAACTGACGGAGACGGGTGGTCTTAACCAAAGCTGTGACGTGAAAAGAAAGCAAATAACCTCTTGCGTCTCCGGTGACCTACGCTTAATTGACCTTTCCACAGAAACCAGAACACTCTGCAGTCAAAGTGACAGCTATTTTGACAGTCCCTGACGAAAACATTGCACCTTAATGTGGTGGCGTTGCACGTGGCTTCACCTGAGTGACACCCAGGGGTCAGGCGAGAGGAGAGAGGTGGCAGCATGTGACAAACTGGCGGGTCAGAGAAAGAGAGTCAGGGTGACGGCGAGCTCGGCACTCGGTAACGCCTCTGTGACTCTTAATACCAAGTGACGGGTTTCAGCTGCTCCTCCCGAGGCCATTTCATGTATATGACATATGCACTTGCCTGGCATCTTTGACTGCCTGTGTGACTTCGCTGGAAAAAAAAATTCTCTCAGAACTCATGTTACCTGTCAGACTTCCCCCTCAGGATGTACAAATGCACCTGACACTCGGAGCTGTGAATTCACACTGCCGATACTTGGAAAATATTTCAGTGGGGAGCCAAGCTATTACCTCGGGAGTTACATGAGTTGTGGTACACAGAGCAAACGTAGATGTGGTTTAGGAATCTTTGTATATGAAATACAACGAATATAGAAGAACGAGGTGGTAACGGCTCATTTTTTATGTTGTGTACTGCCAAAATGTGGGAATTAAATAGCAGGCAAGTAAAGTCCAGAGAGAGTTTTTTTTTTGTCATACAGTTTGCTTATCTGCTGCTTTGGCAAAGGATAAGCCTAGCTTAAAATTAGCATACCTGCTAATAAATGCTGTTGACACTTTAGGAAATATCAAATAGTTAGCATTACTTGAATCGTCAAATTAGTTTTGTCTTTGTTGACTTTCTGAACTAAACATTTCTAGAAATTGAAATGATTAAAATAGTTTTAATTAACTAGTCTATGTATCCCAATAGGCTAACAATTTTGTCAACTTCAACCCTTGTCCAGCTTTTTACTCCACCTTGCTGTTGAATCGCACAATTAATGACAATACATAAATAAATTGGAAATCTAGAAATGGTCAAGACAAAGAATTGGCAAACGTTTAGCTAAATGTGTATACATTTCAAATGTAGCCGTTTCGCTTGGTACCTACTGTCTAGCTAGTTACTACATTAACTAGTCTTTGTATCCCATTAGGCTACCACACTAATATTTTTATCCTATTCCATCCTTGTTCGGCTAGCTTAGGTTTTTACTACCTCCAGCTGTTGAATGACACCATTAATGAACATTTTAAAAATTATATTTTGGAAATTTAGAGATGATCAAGACACACACTTGGCAAACATTCAGCAAAATGTTTGTACATTTTAAATGTAGCTGTTTCCTCTAGAAAGCCACAGTCTACAGCTTTCATACTTGTTAGAAAAATAACATTTTCAGAATTTTATTTTTGATATGCTCTTTCTATATAAAAATCCCAAGTATGCTAAAATCCCTGCTTAGTTTACTATTTCACACTCTTTGATTACGAGCTAACATTTCTAACATAACTGCATCAGACTAGCTAGGAACATCAAAATTTAAACAGCCAACAACATCAATCTTGCCATTACATCTTAAGCCATAAAAGACGCTAAAACTACGTCAACATGATTACCGTAGCTGCACTGTTGTGCCAAAAAGAGTGGAGAAAAGGAAAAGGAAAAGGAAAGAGGGAGACTCTGGGACATGAGGACAGGACAATGCACTTGGATGACGAACTGGTGTTAGCATGAAGTGACACTACCTTTTTGGAGTCAAAGACAGGAAGTGAGGTGGAAAAGGTGTGAAGCGTGATGGCAGTGAAGAGGGCCAGGTGGGGGACTAACCTATGCACACATTTTCATCGTCCAGTTCTGCTGAGGCATTGCGGTAGTAGCCCAGCTTGCACAGCTGGCAGTGCTGGCCCCTAGTGTTGTGCTTGCAGCTCACGCAAATGACGGTGTTTAGCACCTCGAGGTAGCTACATCGGTTGGAGTGGCCGAAGCATTCGCAGTCTTGCAAGAAGAGAGGAAGTGTGGAGGGAAGAGACGGGTAAAAGAGGGTTGAGATGTTCGTGCTGCGAGTGCTACAGCGGAAGGGTAAGCATAGGCCTGAGCGAGAGGCGCCATGGCATGCGAGATGGAAATGCTGATGCTGCATGTCGGAGGTGATGTGATGTTGGTAGATCATTGTCAGTCTGGCAAAGGTACAGCCAGAGTTAGAAACACACAAAATCACAAAAAATAAATAAATAAAAAATTGCATTGTTAGTAGGATTTGAGAGGTCACGTTACTTCAAGCACATCACAGCACAAGGCGACAAAGATGGTACAGAGACGTGATAACAACTCAACATCACAAAGCATAAGGCAGGTCAAACCATGAATGAAGTGGGCATTCAACTTCAAGTGGGTGGTAGGACATGATTTTTATTTTTATTTTTTGCTTTCCTTGATTGGATTCTTAATAAATTTGTTAGCTCAAAGTGGAGATGTTCACGAGTTTTCCAAGTCAAGAATCAAGTCTATCACATCAAGTATCTAGTCTCTAATAACTCAAATCAGACACATGCATAGTGTACCTAACCCACCAAAACTTAGCTGGTTATTAATTAAGATTGTTAACAAAGTGTATAATTTTTCATTTATATTGGGTACACAGGCTATTTTTTTAACTTTGGCAAACCTTGTTCTTAATCAGCTTTTAAACTTTTATTTTTTAGGTGTAAACTCTAAACCAGGCATTAAATAAGGAGCTAGGCGTAATGTGAAGAGTGAATGAAAAGGAGCATTGACATTTTAGACTAAACAGAAGTGTCTTTATAGTGATGATAGCTTTATTTTGTTAGGCTAACATCATTAGCATAACGATGTTAGCTAATAAATTTACAGATAAATTTAGTTTGTTCTGAAACTAAAGAAACTTATTCAGGACAGAGGTGAGTTTAAAATACACCCATATATGTTTGTTGATGCAACAACAAACATGAATAGACTGGCGGACCATTTGTAGCTCACAGTCTACACTGTAAAACAACAACAACAACAAAACAAGTATCTAATTTACAGTAAAATTTCCATCAGGTTAAATCCCCTATCAGAATTTCACCGGAATTATTCGGTAAAATTTGGGCAACCATAGCTGCCAATATTTTATCGGAAATATTTTTTTTCTTCTTTTTTTTACAGTGCATGAATGTTCCTGGTTGAACACAAATGTATCAAATGCAGTCCAAGAGTATGCACAGTTCTGTTTGAGCTTGAACATATTGGACAATAAAAGTCGATAAGGTACAGAACCAACCGAATTCCTGAGTCTTTGAAGCACAAATCTAAGTCTAAATTTGTTGGGTTTTTTTTTTTGCAATTTAATTGCAACTCCAGTCAGACACTTTTAATACCACCTATCACCTGTGAAATGATTGATATATTTAACTAAAACAACCTTAATTCACAAAGTAAGTTGAGAATAATCAAAACCTAAAATCATGTCTAAGAGGAAGTATGAGCTTGAAGCTGATTTGCAGAACGGCTACAGTCTTTGTAGCTTCATGGTGGTGCTACATAAGGCATAGCAGTTGGTCGGAGAGCGTTCCTATCGCTAAACGCTCTCCAAGTGAGGTTCAGTCTGTCACACTGAGTGACCGCTGACACATTATGTGGCACAGCTCAGACAGATGTGACCCTTAAGCCTTGTTGGCAGCAGAGTACACTGACAGCCTCGTCAAGGTTCCCGAACAGGGAAGGTTAGCAGATGGAGCTTTCTTCCAAGGGATTGCTGTTATTAAGGATCTGTATTGAGGTCAGTTCTCTCAGTTCGACCGACACCAACCTGACTGGGCTTGAAAAAAAAAAAAACACACACAAAAGGAGCAGAAATTCGAGTTGCGCTCTACCTCCCGTCTGAGTCAGCGGGTCCTAGCTGAACGTGAGCTAAAACCCTTCCACGTTACACGCCTCACTCCTTCAGACATAGTCCCACAAGACTAATATTCTCCCTTCGCTAGAAAAAGGCTGAGGTCATAAATCATGCATGCATTGGGGGGAGGGGATTGGCGAGGGGGAAAGGAACGTTCCCCAAAAATAGTCGTAGCAGAAGAAATGACTCCTTTCATAGCGTTTAGAATCCGTTCTCTGTAAGAATGAGACTTTCATGTGCTGAAAGCCGTCAGTCCAGCTCTGAGCTGGAGGCTACAGACGATAAGATTTTGGAGCTCTCCGGCTCTGTGGCGCAAGGATCAAGGAGGTTACAAGTCAACAGAAACACACATGGCGGGGAGTGGGGAGGAGAAAGGCTGCGGTGTCATCTGGGGACGATGCACGAGATCCAGAGCTCCTACCTCGCTTGCTGTTTGCAGCGTGGACAGAAGGGGCAGTGGACAATGCAACCTGAGGAGCTACTGGACGGATTAAAAGAAGAAAACAAACAAATGAAAGAAAACATACTGCAATCAAATATAACACATGTAATGCCAGAGAGAAACTAAAATAATAATAAGAAAAAAAAACAGGCATTGTGCCCAATGAAAGTGTAAAAGTAATGATAAGAAGAAGAAGAAAAAATAAGGGGGGCAACGTGTTCGACGATGACAAATGATGGCAATGACAAATAAGGAGCCGTGTGCCAGGTGGAGCTGGCTGAGTGCAGCAGCATCTGTTACGAGTGCCCTCCATCAAGAACAATAAAAATCTCATTGTTCCTTTTCAGTACTTCATTTCATTACTAATAACTTTGTGTTATTCACCACCCTGTGTGTGTTTCCCCCCCAGACAGAAAGTATCCATTCAAAAAGCTTTCTACTCAATACGGGGCAAAGAAACCAAAAATGCTCAGGTGCTAAATTTGTGCACAAGGAAACTAATCAGCCGTGATTTATGTTTATCTATTGATTTATGTTTACAAGTGAGGAAACTAACCAAAGGTAAAATAAATGTAACGTCCAACCTTCGCTTTTTGTACTTCATGACATACGGCCTCAACATATACGATTTTTGCATTGACTTATAGTCAGAAACAGATTGATGCCGTTGTGTTGAAAAGTGTTTTCCCTCTTACAAATTTCACATTTTTGCTTTTTTGTCACAGATAAATGTTTCAGATGACCAACAAAATTTAATATCTGGCCAATTTCACAGATAAAAACCTGCTTCCAACTTGGTGCTACGTAAAAAGAAAAGATATCTGGCACAATTCCTATCACACCAAACTGATTCCGGGTTGTGAACAATTTTAGGCTAAATTGTGAAACTTCTCTTGACAACATGAAGCAGGTTGAAAGATTTTCAAGAGCAACACATCCACGCCAAGGTGAGAAACAATGGCACTGCCACCTATCAATCTGTGAAGGGCTACAATGTTGCTTCTGTGACTGCAGAACTCCAACGAACCACATTAAGAGACGTCAACAAATAAACTCATGGAAGAGTTGCAACCCTTCCCGGGAGCGGCTGGCCCTCCTAAAACATTCCAGAAGCAAAAGAGAAAAGAAAACTTGACGGTTCTCTAGATATCATTTGCATCAGTGCAAATAATCCAAGAGTTTTTGTTTTCTTCAGAAGCTGGATGGGTTGTCTCTACCAGACAACCTTGACGGAGAATGTCTTGTCTTCAGTGCAGCAGAATAATCTAAACACAGGAGCGAGGTGTTTTGTTTTGTTTTTTTTTTGTTTTTGTTTTTTGGACAGCTTTTCTCCATTAACAAATCAAATTCAATTCAAACTATCTTTGTTGATAGACATTGTTTCACTGAAACATTTAAGTTTGACAAAAAAGGATAAAGCAAGCGGGTATTTTTTAAGACTCTTTACATGATGGCTTAAACAAAGATGAGGCTGTCATCTGCATATAACTTCACCAAAAAACCCTTCAGGTTTGTCAGCTGATTAAATGCTACTTTCTTGGAACCTCTTATCCTAATGTACACATATACAGTCCAAATATTGAAGGCTAGAGATAATAAAGCATCGTAGAGTACCTGGCTAAACTCTCCTTTAAACCTTTATAACAGCAAAATAAGCAGATAAATACTCTTTCTCTCGAACACAGGACTTTTGGCTACTGAGAGCCAGTTTTAGATATATATATATATATATATATCATACAAAGACCTAAAATAAATGAATCTGTGGAAAAGGTAACTGGTGTCATAATCTTAAATGCCTACCTTCTTTTCGGTTAGCAACACCTAGAGATGAGACATTCGGCCGTACTGCGTGCAATTAGAAGAAATCAGGAATTATTCATGTGCCTTTTGCGTGATTCACTTAACAGATTGTCTACGGGGAGGGGAGGGTAGCGGGGGCTACGTGGTTGTTGACACAGACAACTGGAGACATGAAGATGTCCGGCATGACTCAAATCAGTAGGTTGGGGAATCTGCAAATACAAATGGGTGGGGGGGCAGGGCTGACATGGACGAGCAAGGAGAATGCATCCAAAGACCCTTTAAAAGGACATTGGAACAACGTTGTATGTAATTGGCGTGACTGTTGGGTGCGTGTCTGCAACAATGAGCACAGAACGAAAGAAACGAGAGATAAAGAACTCTCTTAAACGTAGCATTTCATACATGATTTATGTCGAGTATCTGATACTACGTATGGCAAATGAAGACTTTAGGGGGCATTTTGTTTAATTCATCACATTGACTTTGTAATCAATATCTAATTATGGCGTATTTCTGGTGGAGGAATAACAATGAATAAATAATGGCAGGTGCTGGCACTTGGAATGACGGACTGCTGTGGGTAGCATGACCTCATAATTACATACAAGTCAGTATTTCCGTGTCAGGGAAATACTTTGCGGTTGGAAATGGAGAGGACTCAGCCAAACGGGGAGGAATCCGGATAACTTTTCCTCATTGTGCCCCTTTATCTCTTCACTTGATCTTTCTGTCCTTTTGCTATCGACTCCATGAATCATGCAATCTTTCCCAATTAGCATCCAGCCGTGTCCTGGCAAGGAGCCTATTTCCCTAACTATGCTTGCAAAAAGAATATGAGAGCTGTTCACGAGGCGCTCTTTCAATAAATGATTTTTTTTTTTTACTGTGAGCGACACAGGGCCTTGCCAAAGCATCTGTATTTCTTTATTGCATTTTTGTCATGTTACAATTGCAAACGTTTATGGATTTTATTGAGAATTGATTGGATAACAAAAACATATTTGTAATATTGCAACTGGATTTTATTAAGTGGTATCAGATGATTAAATGAAACTTCTCACCACAAAAACAACCCCAAAAAATCCAGTAAAAAAATAATAAAAATAATATAATATATTGCGGTTTGCAGTCAGAACACGACAAAAACGTGAAAAAGTTCAAGGCCTACGAATGTTTTTGCAAGACCCCAAAACTTTAGCGCTGAGTTGGGTTTATCTGCACACCGACAGCAACGTTTGAAGCACCTCATATTTACTAGTTATTGATTCTGAATCTGCTTCAGCAGAAGCTTATCAAGTGCAACGTTCTAATCCCTTTATATCTTTATTTTTATTTTTTTTTAAAGAATATTTAAAAGCCGTGCTTACACGGAAAGCCCCGTATCACTGCCGACTGCGACATCTCCAGGGGTTTAAAGTCATGTAAGTTGCCGGATGAGAAGCTCTTTGAAATGACAGATTAACAAATAAAGAGCTTAAGAAGCAGGGCACGGCTCATCACCACTCAAACTCAGGTCTTATATCTTACGTGAAGTGCCCTGTTTTTTTTATTTTTTTCTCTCCCTCCCTTTCTTTCCACTATCTTTATTTTGCATCCATTGTCGCTCTGATGAGCAAAGCAGCTTCCAAAGAACCGCGAGGAACACAAATGACTGGACACGAACGCGCTGGCCGGATCTGTCAGATGTACGTTCAACAAATCGAGTCGATTTCATGTTTGCGATTGACTGGAAGCGACACACATCTGGGTTACCCCCGCCCCCACCCCCACCCCGTTAATTACTCGGCTACGGAGAATATGCAGGTAAGGCGAGTTAAATGAGAGGTGACGGATTTTAATCAATGCCATACTCGTAATGAAATGCAATCTAGCAGGGCCGGGATTGTTTTTAAAATATTAATTTCACTTTAATGGTCCGCATTAGGCAATTCTGCCCGGCTTAATAAACTTGAAATAGAATTGGAGAAAAGTCAATAAGGAATTCAATTACCTTCAACCAACAACACAGAAAAGCGCACGCTCCGCCTCGAGTCCTTTCAACAACCTCAAGGACGTCATAACCTTTTTGCCTCTCCCTCCCCCCCGCTGCTTTGCTAATAATGCAGACATAAACTTGATATTTGTTTGCGCTGAAAGCAGCGTCACCCTCTTCTTTCAGCGTGTTTTAGAAAACAAAGGCAGTCAGCATGTTCAGGTTTTACTGTTAGCATCGTTCTGTCGGAGAGGGAGGGGGCTGCTAGTGGTGAGAAATCCTAATCCCTTCCCCCTTACCCTCTTGGAGGGGCAATCTTCTGGATAAGAAGTGAAGACTTTGGGTTTGTCTAAATTCTACCTCACCATACCCTCCAAACACACACACGCACACACAAACCTTTCAGGTTCGACACTCTCCATGTGAAGGATTTGAGGACAACCGTTGGACATGGTGTGGCCTGGCATTTTCGGATGAGATGGAGAAGCCGGATGATGTGCAGAGGCAAGCATGTACGAGGACCATGCAGACACACACACACACACACACCGAGCTGTACTCCTGCCATGCACAGAGAAGAGGCATAACTTCTGCAGATGTGATGATGACGGGGGCAGGCAGTGGGAGATTGTTAGAAGCGGGAGGGAGTGTGTGTGTGTGTGGACCGGGGCTCGGCTGTGTGTCCATTTCTGACTCGTCTCAACAGCGTCGCACTTTAAAGCGGTGTTTTTTTTGGCCGGCGTAAGCCTGATTAAAACGCCACCTGGGGACAATCTGTTTCCATCTCAAGTCCCGGACAAACACGTTTTGAGAAACTTGTTTAAATGCGTTTCTTAACTTGGGAATAATGACAAAGAGGATGTGAACTGGAGGTTGTGAACTCTTTGTACACTTCACATTTAGTCGCACTGCTGGCAAAAAAAAAAAAGATGTTTTTTTTTTTTTTTTATCCATGTCTGAGTAAAATCTCTATTCAAGGTTTCAAAGAAAACCCAATACAATGTAATACTACTGTATTATCTGCTTTATGGTTTCTTTACCAATTGTGCCAATAGACATGAAGGACCCAGAATGACACTGACTGAATGTGTCACGGTAGATAGAGGTTTAAACTATCATACCGTTTCTATGTGAGAGCTCAAAACTAAATTTCAGATTTATTTCAATTCAATTAAAAAAAAAATACTTTACTGACACCAAAGGGGAACGGAATAAATTAATTATGACCATCGATCAAAATCAAGAAGCTGCATCTCTTTAATCGAGCCATTCGATGTTAGCGAGGGATCGGACGTGGGGGGGAGGCAATTTACTAATCAATCTGGGAACGGAGAACACTGGCTTAGACGCGGGGAATAAAGAAGATTAAGGAGACTTGAGCCCGGCTGTGCAGGATGCACTTTGGCCTGTTCGATACAGTCGTACGGCTCCTTGCATCACGCAGCCTTCCAGGCAGCGGTAACTTGAGACGTGGCACCTCTTTTCTTGCTCCATCCTCCTCAGGGGGCTACTGCTTGACGGAGATAATACCGGCCGAGGCGTTTGAGGCTTATATTAAAATGACCCCCCCCTCCCTAGAACCCCCCACGTGACATTACACTGCCAGAGAGGTCTCGGCACTTTAATAAAGTCTAGATGCCATTTATTTATAATGCATGGGAGACGGAGAGGGGGAAAGAAAAAAAAACAAAAAAAACAAATGACATTGGGCATGCAGAGCCAGGCAAGTGCTATCTGGTTGAGTCTGAATGGAGTAAATTAATATGCCTGCATCATGACAATATCGCCTCCAGCTATCGCTCACCGCCTCACCCTAACACCCCCCTCCCTCCCGCCAATAAAAATGTTAGTCGATATGTGTTGAGAGAGTTTTCGCAGGTAGATTTGGATCAGAAATGAACACTCGGCGCCACACTTAGGGATGTTCGATGAAGGGCACAACAGCAGGCAAAGCAAAGCGAAGCATCAAGCATTAATAGAGTGCTTTCTTTGTCTTTTTTTTTTTTTAAACTTTTTTAGTGTTAATAGTATTCTGATGCTGTTTACTTACTAACTGGACCAATGTTATTAGGAACACCTGCAAGAGAAGAAGAGAGAGAGGGAAATAAAACACACACAGCTTAAATGGTTGCATATCATTGGCTTAGCGGCAGGAAGAACAACAACTTAAAATCAAGAGAGAAAAAGCTGGAAAATCCTCCTCTAATCTTTACAACGTGATGAATCGTGTCCCCCTGAGTTAACGCACAGAATAGATGAAAAAGTCAGCAGTCTGTCTGGTGATCTGTACCAGTCCGGTTTTCCTCCTCCGATTTCCCCGTCAATGGCCAAAGTTCTTGTTGTCTAAGTTGAAAACTTAAACGCCTGGTTTCAGAGACTGAACCACGCTCCTCTGTGTCTCCATTTATTGTAATTGCAGCTGCAAGTTGTTGGCACGCCTACAGACCATTTGTTTTGCTCGTTCTTCTTTTACAGATAAGCTAGTTTCAGTCAGATTGGAAGGAAAACAGCTGGGGGTGATTTTAAAGTCTTGCCACAGATTCTGAGTTAGATTTAGGTCTGGGATTTGACTGGGCCACTCTCCATGACCTTATTTACGTGCGATTTTGATTGAGTCTCTTATTTTAATGGAAATGCCAAATTGCACAATATAGTTTTTATTTTGACATTAGTGGAATATTGACAAAGTTTTGCACACATTTGTAATGTTAAGCCCCCACTGTGTGTTTCCTGCGAACGTTCTGGACGACCCGGGAGTTGATCGTTGTCTGGGAAGTTTTCTTCCAGGACTGGATCCGTCTTCCTTATAGCTTTCTCCACCCTGATGCAGAAAACCCATCCCCACAGCACGCTGGTGCCACCACCATGCTTAACAGTGGGGATGGTATTTTTAGTGCGAGTCTTCCACCAAACATTGTGTCTTGCTTGTTGGCTAAAAAGCTACATTTTAGTTTCATTCACCCCAAGCAACTCGTTCCACATCTTTGCAGTGTATTTTATGAGTTTTGGCAATTGGACTTCTAATGGCTTTCTTTAGTCCACTATCCCAAAAAATATATTTCATCAGAACACAGAGAAGCAGAAATTCAGCTTCTCTGCACCTCAAATCTGGAACAAACTTCCAGAAAACTACAAAACGGCTGAAACACTGAGTTCCTTTAACTCAAGCCTACAAACCCCCCTGTTTAGAGTCACATTTGACTCACAATCACTGGAACATTGACATATTTTATGCGTGTTGAAGATTTTGTTGTGTAACAAACAAAGCAAAATGTTTGTCACCGGTTACTGGTATGTTATCTACACGGCTTTTTATTTGTGTCTTCATGGTGTAAAGAACTTTGAACTGCCTTGTTGCTGAAATCTACTTTCAAAATAAATAAGATTCGACTTGGAACGCTCTATTCAATAAAATCAAACTGCCACTCAATGTAATGAAATGCACTAAAATGTATTCAGCCAGCAGTTTGCATTCCACATAAAGTCTGGATGCAAAACATTGAAAGTTTACGATTGTAACGTGACAAATTGTGATTCAGTCCAAAAAGGTATGAAGAGTTTCATAAGGCTCTACTACAAATACTGCTGTAAATATCAAACTGCAGCTTTGACAGCAGAGCAGGACGTGTCTCGTCCTGCCGGCCTGCCCGTCCGTCCCTCCATCGAGCAATCTCTTGAGCCGGGTGGCCACTGAGCAGATAATGCAGTCTGTCTCGTCCCCATGGCGACCAGATCTCCGCCGCACCAGGACGCCGGGCTGGCTGCGGATCCGAGGAGACCGAAGACGTTCGGTTTCTCGGTTTCATCTCGGCTCGGCTTGTAATTAGCGCCGCAAACGCCCGCGTTCGCAGTCGCGACAACGGAATTTCCTGTCAGGACATCAACGCCGGCCGGAGTTTTTCTAATCATCCCCTTCTGGATGGGAGCCCTGCCTCACATCCTCACATGTCCTTCCTCCCCTCAGCAAGGCAGCGTGCCCAACCAAAAAAGACAAAAACAAAACAAACAAGCGCCTCTCCATGGCAAGAAGAAGCATGCTGGGCATTTGGAGACATGCTTGCACGTTTCTTTCAAGCTGGAGGAGACGAGATGAAACGCTCGGATCTCGTGTGTCTTCCTCACCTGAAGAGGAGGAGGGAAGGTGTGCGGGAATTTCAGCGTGGCCTTGTTTTTACGTAACGGAGACGAACAACACGTCCAAGCTCTGTAGGAGAAGCGGGGGGGGAGAGCGGTGAGGATTTTCACAAGCTGTTTGTGTACGCGGACTTTGATCCGGCTGCTGTCATTCAGTCGGTTCTTCCCTTGATCTGTGCCTGCCAGTTATGTTTAGACGCCAAACATGCGAACCGTCAGAGAGCTGTGAAGTGCAGGTGGCCACGTCGGCATACGGATCGCAAACCCTCCGGCGGTGGAGGGGTGGGCAGATGCTCAGGCGCGGACAGGAAGGACAGGGCAAGGGCAACCGCGATCGCGCACGCTGTGGCGCAGCGGAACGACGGGACAGCAGAGGAGCAGCAAAGAGCGCGCTTTCAGTTAACACAAGTGCATTGTGGTCCACGGGGTCCAGGAAGTCACTTTTGAGGAGACAGGGACATGATGCAAGGATGTGGATCTCATCACTTCCTGTATTACAACATTACAATACAGGATCACCCAAGTTGATTTACAGAAAGGGAAAAAATAGTGATAGTAGATAAAATATCATGCAGTGTTTACAAACATAAATAATATTACATCATTACAATAAGAATTGATACAGAATTTGAATTGCAGCTTTAGTCCACTGTCATACAGCCAGGCCTAAATACATGAGGATCTGCTGAAGGGTTAAATTTAAAGATGCAGTGCGTAAGTTTTAGAAGCAATATGTTTAAGCTGTCACTTTGTCACTATGACTGTACAATACGAAACAAGTGGGGAAAAAAATGAGCTCCTTCATTTCCTCTCTGTGGTCCTACTGCCATCTGCAGAAATACTCTGATTGGTTTGTAACAACCAATCAGAGCCTAGATGGAGGAGGGTCTTATCAGTGTTAATCACCTTCGTGTACATGCTGCTCACACACTCCACCGTTTCACTCTGCTATGCTGTGGCCGGTTCACCACTAGAGAGCTAGCCAGGAATGCCGAGGCTAGTCAGCATGGCTACATTTGACAGCGGACAAACAGTTTCCACATTTATCTTCCACTCAACTTTCCAACATTGTGCTCAAATTCAGAACTTTATGAACATGTCCTTTCACAATGACATTTGTGGAGCATGTTGATAACTATCTGCTGCTCAACTTACAACAGTTTTACCTGTTATTGCATAGGCCAAAATATAACGTATCCTGCATTAACATTAAATATTTTATTTCATACATCTCTGAGAAACCCAAAATGAACAAAATTAAAGGCTTCAAATATTCGACTCTATGAGAAATCAGTTTACATACTACATGCGCTTCAATTTTTTTTTATTAATTACTGAAGAAATGAACCTTTTGAGGAAATATGCTCTAATTTAAGGTAAGACAGCAGTAAATGTTTGATTTTCCAAGTGCCTGTATTTTGATAGAGAATGTCACTTTTAAACAGAAGTTTGAAATTTGAAATTGAAATGAAATTTATTCGAACATGATACAAATATAAAAATAAAATAGTGCACAGTAACAAGAAGTACATAAAAGGGAAGTATAAACACACACACCAAATCATGAACACTATTTGAAAGTTTCATTTTAGCCAACTGGAGGATTCACGTTATTTTTTCAAACTTAAATGAATTTCTGAAAGCAGAAATTTCTTTCTTACAGCAGAAAAGTAAGCAAGTAAAGCAGCTAAAATATTTACAAAGTAAACAATAAAGTGTCAGGACAGTCAAGGCTGCAGGATCTTTCATGTTTCTATGCTAAGTTTTGTTGCTCACCATCAACTGTCCTTCAGTCAATATTAAACTTATTTTTTTTTGGAAATCGACTTCATGACCTGTGTTGCCACTCTGGGAAACCTAGATCTTTTTTTTTTCTTTGCTGTGGCGATTTATTGTAAAAAAATAAATCAACAAGAATGAAAAGAAAAAAACTGTACTTACAAGGTTTTAAGCATCTGGTTGAGCAATAACACACTCAAAAAAAGCTATCTGCATCAAATTTGGAAGATTAGCAGGGGGCCGACTACATTAGGTGAAGGATAGAGAGGGAAAAAATATGACTCTTGCTGGTTATTTCCCTGCATACTCTCATTAGTGCGCAATAAGAAACCGTTTAAGTTCACCGTCTGAGCAGAGAGGCTCCTCACAGCGACGATATTCTGCTTTCCTTGGTATCAGCCAACGCTCCATTTCCAGTCGCTAAGACGACAGGAGAAGAGCGCAGTGATAAAGCCGGCACTGTTGCTGCGTAACAAAGAACCGGCTAAACGTTTTAACATGTATGTCACACAGTAAACAGAGGTGTTAATCTGCTTATGCTCCTGACGCGACGGAGTGTGCCGCCACACTGTTTCACCCACAGTCTTCTGTCGGAAAAAAACAAAAAAACAAAAACAAACGTGAAACCGTCCGCTCGACGACGAGCGAGCGAGCGACCGTACGGATCGACTCCTCAGGCTGTCGCTGAGTGAAGTTTGACCTTTCCTTCCAGGTCACGCTCCCGAGCACCAGTGGCCTGTCAGTGCAATTATCCGCTGCTTTATGAACAACCTGCGGGGCACGAGCGCATTCGCGGATCCCATGTCGGGGTCATTCGATTAATTTTCAATCACCGTCAATTTCAATCCTCTTCACCTGCCCGGCCGTGCCATTATGGGCCACGGCTGCAATCTAATTTGGTCCTATCGCGCAGGAAGAGCATTAAGGGCTGCTTATGTTGACGGTGCGCCCCATTGATTTCTTTTCTTTTTTTCTTTTTTTTTTGTGCATGCTGCGCAGAGATGCTGGGGAGGAAACAGGATCTCTGAGGTTTGTGCGAGTCGCCTCATGTGACGGGGTCAGCACATGCCACACATGGACACGAATACAAATGGAGGCGAGACAGTAAATAAACTACAGCCTGAGCAGAAAAAAAGGCAACAAGCGATTAGAAATAAGTCATAAAGGGGCGGTATTATGTGAAATCATGTTATCATGTAATTCCTTCATCAAACACATACCTGGAGCGTTGCTTTGATTCTTTCACACATGTTTGATAAATCTTTTAATCACCATGGCAACAATCAAACTGCTCAAGATGTAAGTTGGACCAAGCTGAAAGCTCCACCACTCAGCTCCTTCAGACTAGCTGGCAGCAATTAGCAAACACCTGGTAGAGCTGCACATCTGCTGAGCTACTTCTCAGTGCAACATTGATAACAATGTTGTTAAAAAGGTATTATTATTATTATTATTATTAAGTTTATTTGACAGGGACAGACACACCAACAGAGACAAACTGAGCAGACCAGCAGTACCATGTTTGTGTCATAGTGCAAAAGCAACAGCTACTAATTCAAGGTGATACATACACATTTGATATATATACAGAATTTTTATAACTGATGGAAACAGTTACTTGATTGTGCTATGAGTTGATACTATGTGGCTGAGATACACATAATGCACATAATAATTATTATGTAGCAAATCAGCTTCAGACCACAATAAAACATGGTGGTTAATATTAATACATGAATGGAAAAGTATTCATGCACTTTATTCAGATTTCTATGATGATTAAAAAAAAGAAAAAAAATAAGCTGAGCATATTAAAAAAAACAACCCAAAAAACAATATTTGACATGTTGATCAAAGGTTTTTACCCACATTGAAAACCCTGCGCTTTGAAAATCTGAACTCTGAGTATCACCTTGAACCCATCACCGCCGTGGTAACGTGTGGTGAAGGCAGCATCCTGCTGTCAGGATGCTTTCCTTCTGCGGGGTCAGCAAGAGTTGATGCCATGACGGCTCCAGTGTACTGATATCTGCTTGTTCCAGTTCTACGCTGCAGCATCAGGGCAGACTTTGGATCATTGTGACTGTAGAGCCAAGAAAAGCACGTAGAAGCTGCATGTCTCCTTTGTTTTGCGCTTTTTGTCTTTCACCCCCCTTTTGGTTTGTGCATTTATCTGCACCTGCTGCACACACCCACACACGCTCACCTTAATTCCAAACATGACTGTGCTTCGTGGTTTTACTTAAGCTGTTGCACAATTCACTGTATTGTTAGTAAAGTGATCATTATTTTAAGCACATTTACCCATACCTCTCTGTACTTTGTCATGTCTTTTTGTTCTTTCTTGGTCCATTTGGATACAATAAATTGTTGATATAAATTTGTTATAAAAGTATTACTGATTGCACTTTAAAAATGAGGTAACTTTATGTTATTAAAGGCAAAGTTTAAACAGTAATGATTTCTTGATTAACAAAGACATTTTGAATAATGTCAACTGTGTATTAAAAGTGTCATAATTTACCGAATGACGTTTTATGACAACAGTCATAAATATTCATGAAGGCTTATTCATGTTCATGACAGGTGTTATGTCATCTTTATGACAGTGTCATGACAGTCTTATTCACCCCCCTTCAAATAAAGTGTTACCTTTCATGTTTATTATCACCAATGGGATTAGAAGGAAATTAGCCACCTGACTATAATCTTATGTACTTGCATGTAAATGTTCATTAGTATGTAATGCGGCTCCGTTTTCAAAAATAAACTGGAACTTAAAAAAGCAAACAGAACATCTCGAGTCAGTGGGGGATGTAGGTGATTACTGCTCGACAAATCAGCTCCAGGTTACAGTGAAACGTGTTTCTTTTTTCTGAATATCACTCTTCGGTATATTTGACCTACATTCTGTTTCTCCTCTGCATATTCTTTCACCAGCTCTTCACGCTTCCTGCAGAGTGAGCAGACCTGCTGCTGAAATTCGTCACATTCTTGTGTCGATAACGTTTGGCTGATGACATGAGCGCCCGATGACCACGGGTGTCATTACATTGTTTCTGTCAGCAGTCATTCCTCTCTGACCTTCACCTGTTTGCTTTGGCGCAGCCGAGGGAGCGCTCTGGAAAAAGGGCTTATCTGCTGAAATCCTCCCCCTCCACCCAACCACCAGCAGCAGCAGCGCCACCCCGAAGGCAAAGTTAGTAATTACTTTCCCCTGGCCGCCATCATTTTATAGCAATCCATCATCATCTCGGACCTCTTTGGCTGTACAGAGCCCCGTGATGGTGACAGGCGTCGCTAACCGGTCGGCAGCGGCGTCGGCTGCCAGAACACGAGCGCGACGGCGGCGCGCGAGCTGATTTGATTGAATTCCTCAGGAGCAAAATTACGGGTTTGTGGCTAGCCAGAGCGCTCCGTCTCGCCGGCTCCGTCTCCACGTGTAGATCTGAATTAAAGGTGGCAAGTCTTAAAGTGGCCAGGAGTTGGAAGAAGGACAGCTTAAGATTTGAGGGAGGAGAAGAGGTGTAACGCCGGAAAAGAAAAAAAAAAAATCCAAAGATAGACGGAAAAGAAAAATATATATATTTGACAGAAAGATTAGCGTCACAGCTACACAGTTCTGAGACGTGGAAAAGAAAGTGTAAACAAGCTTGTTCTCTGGGGTATCTGGGGGAGAAGAGGAAGTAAAAAAAAAGAAAAGAAAAGGAAAAATGTGCCAGAATGGGTAGAGAAAGAGCAAGATAATGGAGGAGAGCAGCAGGAGGAGGAGGAGTAGAATGACAGAAAAAAATAAAATAAAAACAAGTGTCATTGAGTTTTACAGAGAAACAGAATTGGGGTAAAATAAAGGCCCAAATAATGAAGGAGGGGGGAACAGTCATTTGAATGCATTTTAAAACCGTGCATTGGATGACAATAGGAGGCAGCTTTACAGAGAATGTTGTGAAACTTTAAAAAAAAGGAACAAATTTGAAGATACAGCAGAAATCAGAAGCCGGATTTTCTTGGTGAGTCAAAAAAACTAAACATCTGAATTTTCCTTTTTATTTTTGTACAGCTTCCACTTTCTGTCTGCGCGCACATTAACCAGCAGAATTTGCTTTGATGCCCTTTTTGAGCTTAGTGAAATATTAAATAAAGGTTAGGGAGCAACACTTTGATACATACATAGGAAAGCAAGCAAACATCAGATCCGAACATATAAATGTTTGCAGATCACTCCAAACGGCCTCTTTGGACCGTAGTTTTTTCTTTTTTCTTTTTAAGTCTTCTATCCTGTTTTTGTCAGCTCATTGATGTAGGTGACAGGACATGTTCAAGTTTATCTGAACAGCACATTTCAGCAACAAGGCACTCTTAAATGTTTGACATCATAAAAACATTGAAACAAGCAGCAAACATTACATTTTGTCAAGCGCCATTATAATCAACACACATCAAATATATTGATCAATGTTCCAGTTGTTATGAGTCTGAAGGAACTCTAGAGAGGTGGGTGTTTAGCTTTGATTTAAAGGAGCTCAGTGTTTCGGCTGCTTTGCAGTTTTCTGGCACTTTGTTCCAGATCTGTGGAGCATAGAAGCTGAAGCTGAATGCTGCTTCTCCATGTTTAGTTCTGGCTCTGGTGAAGGTTTCACTAAGATAAACCTGAGAGTAGAGAGTTGATTCTATCAAATAACCTTCATGACTTGAGGGGGATGGGGCGGGGGGCTGGTTTCAAGTAAAACAGAAATCGGCCAATCAGAGCTCAACAGAAAAAGAAACATGAATCGATTTCGGCCAGGAAAAGCTTGGCTGCTGCATCTCTAAATCAAACTGTTAATTTAAGATAAAATTCATATGAACATGTCTTGATTTTAAATTATTAGAGAGGTAAGGTCCCAAAAAAATACAGATTTTCCCGCTGAAGCGTCCTGGATTTAGTAAATCCTGCCGTAAGTGATCACCTTGAGAGTTCATCAGTCCCCGTTTGATGCAGTTCATCACAGGAATGTGGCACAAAAAAAAACAACCTGTGATGAACTGAAAAAGCTTTACAAGAACCTAAATGCCGACACCAAGACACATTTTCTTTATGCCATAAAGTCTTCTGTTCATCCGGCATCTCATCTCACCGCTGAAATTCTTCCGTCAAACAACAAGACCAACGCCTCCCATCTGGACAAAGGGAAGAGATAATCAGATTCCAGCGGCTGGCAGCTGATCATTAGCACCAGACGGAAGTGCTCTTTGACGGCTGTGGGGTATTTTTTACTTCTTGTTGTGTCTGCCGGCTTCTGATGTGACGGCGCTCCGTCTTGTGATGCTCGCCTGGACCACGGCGAAAAGCAGGATGATGATGATGATGATGAGGAGGAGGAGGATGTGGCTGGTCTTTGTATGCAGGGGATCAATTGTTTGAGGCTCAGGGCCTCTACTGCTTTGATCAATACAGATCCATGAAGTCGTGGCTGAGGCGTCAGCTACGTCAGAACCAGGGTCTCTTAATCCTGCTCTGACAAGGTAATCTACTCGCTTAGTCGCCATGCAAGAGGACTGGATGCTCAGAAACGGGGTGCAGAATATGTAAAGAGTCTAAACGTTGGGTGCAAAGACTCCTTTGGTACGCCTCAAGCGTATATGTTGAACTGTAATATTTACCCAGTATGTGAGGACAATGATTGCAGTATGACTGGAGGCTGCTTTAATAAATAATCTCAAAAATTCAATACTCAGAGCTGTGATTATGCAGCAAGTTTACAGGTTAAGAGAGGTCACAGCATTTAAGCTTCCTTCATTTCTCCCACAAGAACTTATCTTCATATGTGTGAAAGGTGAATACAAGTTCAGATGATGGATGGATGGATGGATGGATGGATGGATGGATGGATGGATGGATGGATGGATGGATGGATGGATGGTAGGGGCGTAACAGTACAGGAATTTGGGGGCAGTGGTGCACCCAAGTGGTGGCCAATGGGGGGGCATGTACCCCTCTGCATATAAAACCCAGAGAGTTTTATATACAGCAGCTCTGGAAGAAATGAAGAGCCCACTGCACTGAACCCCATAGAAAACCTCCTGGTTTTTCCTCCGAATACGGATTTCTGAACTCTTCCAATACATTAGTATTGTTGTTTCTAAATTAATATGAGATTTATTTATTTGCATTATTTGAGGGCTGAAAGCTCTGCATCGTTTTTGTTCTTATGACCATTTTTCATTTTCTGCAAATAAATAGAACATTTTTCCTGAGAATTTCAGAGACACGTTGATAGTAGTTCATAGAATAAAAGAGCAATTTTACTCAAACACACCTATAAAAACTAAAATCAGAGAAACAGATCATGTTAAGTGGCCTCCAGAGCTGTATACATGATACAGGTATTTTTCAGGGTAAACTCTGTAAACCCGGGAAATGTACAAAACACATAAAACCCCAAAGGTTTACGTATAAGGGATTTGCTCCCTTTTTATATCTTAATTCCCGTTTGACTAAAACGTCCTCAGAGTTTAATATAATTAGTTTAAACCAACATTTTTTAACTGGGAATGATCTGGTTGTCTTATATGATGGAGAAAAACACGATTTCAGACCAATCTTAAGACTTTGATTCGAAAGACGCTGCGTTTATCAAAAGAGGCCAGATATTTACATACGGCAACTAAAAAGACACATCAGCATTTTTTTTCTCTCAGTGTGACATTCCGTATCACAAACCTTTCAGGGCTACTGAAATTGTTTGTTAGATGGAGAAATAATGACAGAAACAGTGTTTTTTTTTTCTCCTTCAAAATCAGAAGCTTGTGAGATCATGATGATGATGATTGGCTTATATTTTCAGGGAAAACTGTGAACCTTTCAATATCTCCAGACATCAGCCAGGAAGTTAGCATCAACTGGTTTTCCAAATGTACAATTCCAAACAAAAACATGAGGAAGTGGAAAAAAGTTCATTGCTGTTTAATAGTAGTCAGTGGGGGAAAAAACATGACTATGTCTAAATGTCTGGTTTCAAACTGTGTGCTTTGTCGGCAACATGTGCGATCTTCTTGACATTAGCTGAACTGTTTTCAGGTGAACACAGTCTGGCTTCGCAGCGACGCCCAGGATAAACTTCAGTGCCGGAAATCAAGTTTCTGTAGGTGAAGAGCCACTCCCCCTCCACCCGAACGCCAGCCTCCGTTTAGCTCGGCTCCCTTCGGTCGTACAGTGAAATGAACTGCCATGGTTAATTCTGCAACTGATCCCTCTCCTTCTGTCTCTCTCCAGAGGAAGGAAGCGAAAATGAGCGAGGATGAGAGGCGGGTGGGCAACCATTACAGACGGAGAAAGAGACCCCCCACCCCCACCCGGCCCCCTGTAGGCCGAGTTAGCTGTGACAGAGAGCGATGCCCGCCTCCCCTCCTTTTCCCGTCTCCGCCATCCATTTCGCTCCCTGTCACTCGTTAAATCCACGTTTCAAACACAGCCCCATTATGAGGCGACACATTAACGCCCCCCGCACCCTCCAGTGCCACACCCCCTTCCAGATGATGATTCATTGACCTCCTTATCCCGTCAGACGACATGATGGGCATAGTAAGAAGAAATTAATTCTTAATTGCGTTTTCATCTTTGACAAATTTGCCTCGGCGGAGATGCCATATGCTCGCTCGGTTTTGGCGCAAACACGGGGAGACTTTCGCCGATTGCAGCACAGCACATAACGTTTTCTCTACTTTTTGTTGGGGGGGGGTTTCTCCTCCCCTCAGCTTTGTGTGTTTTCTTCTCTATTCAGCAGGGAAACCTTGCATTCCTATAGATTTTTCACAGCGTTATTACATTATGGATTTTGCCTCCTCCAAGACAAAGTATAATAATGCGCTTTACACTGGGACTGTTTTTCATCACCAGCAGGGCCAAAGGAGTTTGTCTGCGCGCCTCTTGTGTGGTTATGAGGGTGTGTGCCTGCGCCGCACCGAGGTCTGGATGAGCACCTGTGCATGTATGTGTGTCCGTCACCTTTTTTTTTTTTTTTTTTTAATAATGTGCTGTCAATCCAGGCTTTGGTTATGGCTATTTCACTAACCCTCCCTAAGTCTCATAACGCGGATCCTCGGGGAGGCAGAATAAGTCATCAGTGGCCGGCGGCCGAGCTGCGAGTCCCCAGGCAGGGAGGCAGAAATCGCAGTAATAAAGAGACGGGGGAGGGGGGGGATGAAAGTTGGGAGCATATTTGAACCCAAAGCCGTCATTTTGTTGGCTGATATAAGGCAGGAATGCTGACAGTTTTGGGAGCTTCTGCTTGGGTGATTTTATAATACGGTGGTTAAAGGATAATTTAGAGGTATAATGATATTAAAACACAATAATATTTCTTGTTGTAAAGCAGACAGATGTCATGTCGTTCAGAGGTCGTAAAAGCATGGAGATGTTGTCAGAGCAAGGGGAAAAATACCAGCAAATACTTATTTAAAGGGGCAGCATTATGTGTTTTCCAGCCATATAAAATCATTTTATGGCACGATAAAGTAACTGTGTTATAAAAAATGCTGTATATGTAAAATATGGACTTAGAAGAAAGCCTTGAAATTGGGGCTCTGTCTCTTTAAGAAAGTTCTGCTGTTTCTCAAGCTCCGCCTTCAGGAAGTCATCAAAGTCAATGTTTCTGATGAGTTATCTATGAGTTTAAAATCTAAAAGGCTTTGACCTGAACATTATGATTCACTGAACACTGTTTTGAGAAAACATTTGGAACTTTATAAGCTGCTACTAAATGCACAAAAGTGAACTGTTCTTTTGGTTTAAAGTCCAAAATCAGAATGCAGCTTGCAAAAAATAAAATAAAAAAATAAAAAAAACTCCCACGAGATTTGGAGCAATCAAACCTGGGTGTAAATATTCTATTTAGATGACATATTGTTTAATAGATATTGCAGTTCACTTTTTTTTTTTCAATTTGTGAAACAATAAAAAAAAAATCCCAATAAAACATATAATTATTTTTAATATCCTGCGTTACTGGATACATTGCCACGCCACCTTTTTGACTTTTCAACCGTGGCAGCATAACGAAACACCAACACGAGCAACTGGCCAAATGTTTAACCAATAAAGTTAAGATTGACATTTGGCATCTGCTGCCAAATGCCAAAATAACCAAAGGACATTTTACAGTTTCTTGATAAAAATATCCTGAGACATTTGGTAGTTCTCATTATAAGCATGCAACAATCACCCAACATCATGCATAAGACATCTATTCAATATGCGAGTTTCACTTTCTGAAACGAGCGACAAAAAACATTAAGCGTTGTCGCTTGAGTGCTTTATAACGATAATCTAATGTTTTCTGGAGCCGTGTTTGCACCAGTCGCCCACGCCGGACTAAATCTACACACGAGTTGTTGTGCTGTGACTAAGAAGCAGGGCATCTATTAATCAAGAGCGTTTGCACTGAGACCATAATTGCCCTTATTTGTGACTGATAGAAAAAGCTCTTTACGTAAGTACTGATAAAGTGGTCTCCACTCACTTTAGCAGCACCAAACTGCTGGATGTGGAAAGTGCAGTCTGACACTACGTCCTTGCTCTGTTTGCTTCAACGGAAGAGCAAACGTTATTTTTCTCCGAGGGAACAGAAAAGAAGACAGCAAGAGCTCCAGGGAGGGAAAGGGGAAAAAAAGGGGGGAAATGGAGATCATTATACTGTAAATTCTAATATTGCTGTGCGGGTATGAAGCTCTCTTTCCCTCCTCCGTGTCAGGGTGAGTTTCTCTGTTGAATGTATGATTCTCAAGAAAACAGTGAGTCACATGTCAGAACATTTTTTTGTTGTTGCGATTTTAAGCTCTTCTTCTTTTAATGGTGGCTTATAACAACACTTGGAATATATCCTGGTTCTCATTGTTGTTTCAAAGCAAAGCGTCCTGGATAAAACGATTCAAAATTATCACTTTATTTCCAGTTGCCACAAACACAAACCCGATATTCGCCCCTTTTGCTTTGATTAATTCAGCAAAAAGCTATTGCAGAATTCGCAGACTCGCTTGTTTACTCGTTTTTCTGTGGAATTTAACTTTTGGCAGAAAATCCAGCAGTTTTCCGTTCAGGTCATTTAAAAATAGTCAAAAGAAAATGCAGCTTACGGAAACTGACATGATGCTACTAAACACGCTATTGGCTAGCGATTGCAAAGCAACCAATCCAGGAGCACCGTTTGTTTTCCTTGGGGCTGATTGGCTGTAACTGCGAGAGCGGTAGAGGTTAGCTTCTGCGGTCATGCTAAGACAGTTTCCACTGTGTATATTAATGCATATTAAGGTAAATCTGTTGTTAGAGCGACTAAAACAGGCAGCTATAAGCGTCTTTAGAGGGTCTCAAGTAGGACTGGACAATAAATCAATGATAATACATATTATTATAATGGACACATGATCAATATCAATAAATAATACATCTGATAAAGCATTCAATAGTCAATAAATAGAATATTTACTGAACTCTGATCCAGAACCGCACTGCATTCTGGGAGATGTAGGCAGAGGAGAGACTTTAGTCGCTAAACCTTTAATGAGGAGCTCAGCAAGTTTGGTGGTATCAACTAATTCACTCTCTCTTTGGTTACCTAGCAACAACTAGTTGCAGCAGCAGTATTTAAAACAAACTAGTCAATATTAATTGATATCGACTGATATGAAACGCTTGTATTGTGATGCGTTTTCAGCCACATTGTCCAGAAGAGTCTCAAAAGTATTTCTTGGATTTCAGCTTGTCGCAGATGGCGGGGATTCCCAATCCAAACAAATTATGATATCACTGCATCATAATTAAAAATATTCCACGTTTGAGAGATTACTGGACAACTTGATGGCCCCAGACGAGAAACATTTTTCTTTTCTCGTTTTTTTATGCTTTTGCTTTCACCGCTAATTAAAAGAAAAACACAAAATAGCGTACTTTTGTTTCACAACTATGCGATAATCCTTAGACATTAATACTCAATGGGATGTTTACGTAGACGTATCACGTTTCCACCATAATTTTATGTCTAAATGTGACTTACCCAAATGAGTTGCCTTGTTGTAAAGAGCCATGTTAAGAAAAAGTAGGGAACATATCAACGTCTCGGTAAGGTTTTAATGCTGCCGGTTACGTTTCACCAGATTCAAAAGTAGAGACAATGTGTTTCCATTAAAACGGCCGGTGTTGGCCGACGTAGCCTGATGTTGACATCGCTTTCATACAAACAAATTGTGAATGTGACTTTACCGATTAAGGGGAACATGCGCAGTGGCCCCTATATGTTGATGAGCTAACATGTTTCCTGGATTTGTTGCGGTACATGTGTGTTCATACTCACAGATATTAGCCGTGCCCTTGGGAATGGGCAGGTAGGAGCCGGCACTCCACGCTCGCCCTTGGTAGCTCCTCTTACAGCGCCCGCAGTCAGGCCCGGTGGTGTTGTGCTCGCACTCGCAGCTCAACTTCTCTTTGTCAAACACGCAGCTGTTGGCGTGAAGGTTGCATTTGCACCTGTCAGAGAGGAAGAGGAGGCGTTCAGGACGGGGATGAAAGAGGACAACCAACCACATCGGGTGTGGGGAGGTGGGGGTGCATGGGGAAAGTTTTGCGTCTCTGAGCGAAGAGCGGCTTTTGTCTATTTTGTCGGACAGTGGGGCTGAAAGGCAGGGCGTCCTTGACAAAGAGGTGGCGCCGGAACAAAACAGCAGCTACTTCAAGAGGCGCTGGTTCAAAGGAGATGGGCGACTGCACAAACAAATCTAACATCATTATTTCCTCGATCCCTTTCCTTTGTCTTCTCCCTGTCGCCGGGGGAAGCCAGTTCCTTTTTTAATTGTCCCACAGGAGGACGTGTAATTGTCACAGTCAAAAGGAGAGGGAACGGGAAAAAAACAACAAAAAAACAAAAACAGTCAAGGCAGAGAGAGGTGAAAGCAGAGGGAAAAAAAACAAAACAAAAAAAAAAACAAGGCAATGTAAAATTGTGGAACAAGCTCTCGGAGAACAAAAAAGGCCGTAGCCATAGGAGACAATGAATAGCTCAGAGTTAGCCAGAGGGCTAACAGTGAGAGTTCCTCCTCGGTGACAAATTAACATGAGGTGAGATCTCACGAGCATATTTCCAGCGCGGGAGGAGGGACTCCCTTAAGGTGCGCTAAATCCTCGCTCACGTCCTGCCTCCACCAGAGACTCTGATTATCAATAAACCCGGCAGACTCAGCTGTCGCCGTAGCTACATGAATCTGAGGGGATAACGCGTCTGCTCCTTTAATTCATGAAGCTCGGGCTTCACGAAGCGCTCGTGGGCAAGTGGGGAATTTTGAGACATGAGTGAGAGTTGCAAAACAAAACGAAAAAAAATAAAAATACACGTTACAAAAGTTGTGACAACTGATTTCAGAATGCTAATTGTTTTTCCAACAGGTTCTATGCTTAATTAGAAGTAGAGAAATGATCTGTTGAATTGAATAAAGATCTGTATCAACCTGTGCTCTCACGCCACATGTCGTCTCCTTTTGGGCAGGTCATAATAATATATTCATTACTAAGAACATGCTAGGACAACTTCCCAGGTAAATGCAGATAAAAATGCATATTTATTTATATTTAAAAGTATGCTTTATCATTTATGGTGTTCCATACAATAGCTAGTAAACGTATTCATTGCTCGTTTTTGGACTTTGTCGTTTTCTTTGTAATAAAACAGAATAAAGCAGTGAAGGACGTTTGCGTTTGAAAAATTATTTTCACACGTTCATATAGAAAAATCTGAAAAATGTGAAATTTCTTCTTACTCAAGCCCAACCACTCCCTTTACTTTGCTACCCACTAAATGAAATGAATTTGCTTTAGAAATTATTTGCGTCAAATTTATTCTCAGTATGTCTTCAAATGTTCTGTGGAGGTCTCCAGCCCTCATAGATCTACTGTAATGCAGGTTGCAGACTGGTCCAACACTCCTACACTGGATGAATCGTTACCAGGACTTTACCAAACATGATGGCATGCTGAAGGGATAATGAATTCACTTGATTCATCTGTGTTGAAGCAAAGAGGCATTTAAAACCTGCAGGACCGTAGATATAAGGTCTACAGTTGGAGATCTCTGTCAAAGGTTTGTTAGTGAACAAACAGGATCATGAAGACGAAGGATTGCAGCAGTCTGGGCCGAGATACCGTTGTCAAGACTGAAATAAGAGTTAGGATACGAACCGGTGAAAATGTACGGTTTGAATGTCTCACAGAGCACTGCTCAATCTAAAATCCTAAAGGGACGATGAAAGGGATGTTATGACTCTGCAGAAATCCACAGCTCACATGGGAGAAACTGCTGAAAGGACACATATTAGTCAAGAGTCTGGACTTCATGAAATTGTGGCAAGAAGCAACTAATCTCACCTAAAGAGAATCATCTTTAAAGTTTGCCACCATCTGTGTAATGAAAGCGCCAAACGTTTGGAAGATGTTCTGGTCAAATGAGACCGAAACTGAACTTCTTGAGCCACATCCAAAATGCAACGTGTGGCTTCAAAGTAGCAACGCACATCATCCTGACCACATGGATGAAACCGTGTCAGCACTTTTCCTCGGCAACGATAGGAAAACTGAGAGTCTGTTGTAAGATGTTTGTAGCTAAATAGAGGATCGTTGTAGAGGAAACCTGTTAGAGATACTTTCAGCAGGACGAAGACCCTAAACATCCTGCAGAGAGTTTCAACGGATCAGTTTACTTCCAAGCGTATTACCGTGTCAGAATGACCTACTGAAAGTCCAGAGTTAAATTTAATTGAGAATCTGTAGCAAGACTTGAAAACTGCGGTTCAAAGACGTTCTTCATTCAATCTGACTAAACCTCTGCCATTTTCCCTCTGGATTTGAGAAAGTGTTATAAAAATACCCCAGTCATCAGTTCTACAAAGTATTTACTAACATATGCATAACCTTCATTTTCAGATTTTCATATAAAACTGTTGTGTTATATTGTGTTCTCACATGCATGAGGTACTACAGAATTTCAGCACATCAGCATCTTCTTATTTTAAGTCATACTTTCTGGGCGTGTTGTGCAGTTTGTGAGGATCGGCTCCGTTTCTTGAGTTTTATTTAAGACCTCGGTAAACCGAGCCCGGCAGGAATCGAGGAGGCAGAAAAGGAAAAAGACTCAGATTTGATGAAATGCAATCCAACCTAAAGCTGACCAATGCTGCCAGAACGATGCAAATATATTGGCTCCGGCTCCGACTGCAACGCGTCTAATGTTACCCGCCGCTCTCTGCAAAGCTCAAAAGTCCTCCCTCCCGGATCCATAATAATAAAATCACAGTTTCGCCGAAGGTAAACAGATACAGAAAGCAGGCCGAGACGTTCATTTCAGCTGTCCGCTTTTGTCTGCTGACATTTTGAGATTTATTACTCGTTCACGTGAAAATATCGGAGCTCACGTTGGCCGACGTTTGTTGTGACTGGCGCGATTTGATGCAGCATCCCTACGAATGTCAATGCATGTTCATGCATTTCGTTGCTTTTTATTTAAATTCTGAAAGCTTTTTGTTTAAAAAAAAAAAATGTTTTACCAAAAGACGAGGACTTACTTTTAGATCACTGTCGCCATTTTGGAGTCATTGCTGAAGGTCACCTTGGCTATGACACTCTTTAGATGTAAAGATAAAATCCTCTGCAGCTTATAAAAGCAATATTAACTAAACAGTAAGACATAGCAGACATAATTGAGGAAAAAGTTGCTCAGGTCGAGCAGATAAAGTCAAAGGGAGATGTTTTGGGCTTTCTCCTCTCTCCGTTGCAGAAGTCAGATTTTGTGAAAAAATAAAAAAAAAAGCCCGTGTGTGTGTGTGTGTGTGTGCGTGCGTGCGTGCGTGCGCGTGTGTGCACACACGCACACGTCTGCATGCACACCCTTTGTGGTTTAACCTTCAGCTTCTTTCAACATCGGCAACATTTTAATCAACGTCCAGGAATGATAGCGCCGCCGGCATAATGATGGAGGCCGCCAGTGAGGCCCGCGGGGTCTCATAGCCACCAGCGCAGTTACGCTTCCGATCACGCAGCTGCTCCCTGAACGCGGCCGGCGTCCAGGAGGGGCCGAGCAGACGAATATTTAACAGCATTTCAACAGCCACTCCCGCCCCCCACGGGGCTTTTAATGTTACATCTTCACCTCTTCTTTAAAAAAAAGAGAGAGAGAGAGAGAGAGAGCCACGGCACCGCTGTTGCCGTTTGTGTCGTTCTCCTCGCGTCTCTTTCCCTCCATCCGCCTTTTAGTCCGCCTTTTAAACTCCGCTCCGGCTTTTCCAGCTCATGAATATTCATGTCGCCCAAGAAACGTCTTTGTTTTTGTGCGGCGCTCTCAAAGCGAAATTGCTCAAGGCATCATAACCACCAGTGAGCTAAAGATCCTGATATGTATTCATGAAATCCCCCACCAGGGAGGCAGCTCGAAATGCACAACTAGTGGAGTAATAGTAATAATAATAATAATAATAATACCAACGGTGGTAATAATAACATGACTTCACAGAAGTTTGGATTTGATAAAAGTTCTCAATGAGATGTGAGGGACAGGTGGAAATGTTTTTTTTTCTTCTTCTTCTTGTTTTGCTGGTTGAGCAGTGCTGTCCACTGAGACTGTCCACACCTGCAGCAGTTTGTCTTTGACCTCTCCGGTAATGGGATTCTGACTGACACGTATAGCAGGAGACAGCTGCTTCTCCTTCTCACCTACAGGACGTTAGCAACAGCAAACAAAAAAAAGCAGACACAAAGTTTTTCCAAAACCCCAGTCTGAGGTCACTTCCTGCCCTCACACTGCGGCTACGTCTATAAACGGTAAAGACTCATGAGAATGACGATAGACCAGTTTTCTGTTCAGGTGTTGTCATCTGTACGCATGTCTTCATGAATTATAGTGATAAATATAGATACTGTTGTCTTAAAACTGTATTTTACCACAATGACATGCAAAAAGCAGTCCAAATGTGGAAAAAGTAATCACCTCTTAAACCTTAAACTTTGTAGCATCAACTACCATCCAGTGTTTCACATAACAGGCAAAGAGTCTTTTACAACACAGTGAACAACTTTTGATCCATTTTGAAGAAATGTTTAAATTCAACAATGTTGAATTTTTTTTTTTTTTTTTGGAGACATCGGAGATTTTTTAATGCCACAGCACTTGATTCCAGATTGTAACTATGCCACTCCAAAATGCGAGTGTTTCTCAAACTCCATCGTTCATTTCAAGCTTCCACGATATGATTCAATCAATACCGATGCAAGTTGAAACCACACAATGTAAACAGGTGGCTACAAAGTTGACTCTTTGTTTCTATTTTGGGCAAATTTGAACAGAACTTATGCATTAAGGAAGTCCAGTTTCCATTGCATAAACCTGAGATAAATAAGGACAAAGACCCCGTTAAATTGCCATGATCAAGACGAGCGTGGACTAAGAGGTGTGTAGTTACGCCGTCCTTTCTTGTGTGTTATTTGAAAATTGTTTGTAAAGTCTGTATATTTATTCCTTAATTTTCAATGTAGTTCCTAAACACGAAAATATGATTTACTATTTTAGAATATCCCATACACACTCCTAAAATTTTTCAACTTTCACTCCATATACTTGGAGCACCACTTGAACCAATCAATGAAACAATCTAACATGGTTTCAAGTGACCCATTTATATTTAACCAACTTAATTCTGAGAAATCGTTTCCGTTTCTGCCCAGAGCCAAACGTACAAACCGCTAATTAATAGTAATTACCCTCAACGCAAGATTACAACATCCCCGACGAGATGAGCTGCTGATCCCAGCAAACTGAGCAGACTAAAGCCAACATGGTTCTTAAGTGTGTTAAATAAGTGAAGCAATTAAATTTCCATGACACGCCCAGGTGTTTTCATATACAAGCCAATTGGGTCAAATGGTGAGATAATAAGCACTTTTTTTTTTTTTTGTTGTTGTTGCCACGTATCTGCATTCAGCACCAGGAGTTGAGAGAGGCAGGCGGTGGTGAAGGGCAGCTGCTTCAGAGGTATTTACAACTTAATTATCCATGGAAAAAAAAACAAACAAACAAAAAAAAACAGCAGAGTGGCAGAAAAAAGTAGAGTAAGCTCTTGTTGACATATCGGATAATTACACACAAAGAGAAAGATGCTAAGATGCTCACACAAAGAGAAAGATGCTGTCTCTGATCTTTCTTAAGGACTCAACTCTACAACCGCATACTCTTGCTTTCTTCCTCCCAGCTGATGTGCGGCACACAACTCTGTAGTGGCTTACAGTGAATCAGCAGGCTAGCTAACTTGCTATCTGCTAATTGTCTTCTCCGTTTCTCCCCAACTGACCTGAAGTCCATGCTGGCCAGGGAAAAAGGTGTTAGATCTCAGCAACGGCCCTCCAGGGGTAGACTGTAGCATCCAACTTTCCGCCAATTAAACCCGTCATCCCCTCCCCTCCATCTAGTCTCTTAAACAGTTGAAGAATTGGTTAGTTTTCTCGAGTTCTTCCTAAGGATCAATCTTGGATTCATTTGGTTTGAATGTAAATGTAAGTTTAAAGTTGATGGATGCAAACTTGGTCAGAAGATGAAATTAGCCGAGCAGCTAACGGTTTCCTACACAGGTTTAGCTAGCCAAACGATTGAACTCCTCTCGTTCGTTGGAACTCTATTCAGGTAGATGTTGTTGTGGATAGAGATAAATAGCTCAGGATGATCAAATTAAGTGTTTCCTTGTGTATTTTTTGATGTTGTTTCTGATATAGCTGACGCTTAAAGCTGCTCAAAACAGAGCAGGCTAAAGCTACCTTTGGTTTGAACTGTTCAGGCTTCATCCCTATGATTGTTTAAATCACGGATAGTTTGGTAAGGTGAGTTTGTCTTTTTTAATGGGTGTATTCCTTTTTTTTGCCGCTATGTTACATAAAATAGTCCTAAAATGTTCTAAAATGACATTTTTTCCCGATTAAAGCTAACAGCAGCTAAGCTAAAGGTGGCTTTTAGCCATTTTATTCTAAACACAGCTTTTATCTGCTTGCACAGGCAGTCATAGCAAACCGCGGACCCTCCTCAATCATTAATAGTTATTTGGACTTAAATGAGATTGTTTAAACTGTAAAACAGATTTTTTGTGATCCTCTTAGCCACAGTCATGGTATTCCAAATTCTCCAAAAAGGTTAATTATTTCTAAGTCAGTTGAAACCAGTAAGGGACTACTTCCTCAAAATAATGTTTTGTCTTTTGCATTGTGATATATTTGTATAAACTGATATTAATTAGTTTAGTGCAACCAACATAACTCTTTGATACAATTCCTGACTTTCAAACATTAATATTCACCCCTGAACTGTGATGCTACTGTAAATATCATTCTGAATTATTTCATGTTTCATTCGTTACACAGTTCTGGTGTTGCTGTGCGATGAACACACAGCAGATTTTGAATTTTGAACTTCTCTGAATTAGTTTAAACTATTTTAGCCTCATTTCCACGTTTCTCATAAATAAACTTGGTTTTTTTAACATTTACACTTCCTGCTGCACTGTGAGCTCATTCCATCATTTTATTAGTTCTATTTATATCTATGTCTATATTTTTGCTGTTTTTACTTTCAGTAGTTTATTAGTTTCATCATTTTATCTTCTTAATACAGAATTTTAGTTGAGTGTTACTAGCTTAGTTGTCTGTAACTGAGTAAAATGTTAAACTTTTTGTTAATAAACTCATGTATGTTGGAGGTTCTCTGTGTTTATCCCATACATCTGTAGTATTTTGCCGCTGAATCTATGCCAGTGCTCTACTTATGCTTCAGTGTATTATAGCTTCAAAAGCTAAGCTTTATCAGGCGGGTATTTCTCAACAACTGAGACTAAACTGTTTGGCTATTGATAATGAAGCGGTGCCCCGACTCACTAATTTTGATCTAAATTACTGCCTTTATTAATAATTGCCCTGAGTAATTATTTATACTTATTCTCAGCCAAAGCCAAACTCCTATTTTGGCACAACACTCTACCTTCTTGAATATTTATTGTGCTTAACATCACCTTCAGCTCTGTTTTATTCTTTATTCTCACTGAATAAAGAATATGCTCTGGGGCCAGAAAATTACCTCCAAAATGTACTCCATGCTGCAGAAACCTGCTGCAGCAGTCTACCCTCCTTCGGCTGCGATGCCTGACTGCACCGCTGTTAACAAGAGGGGATGTGGACGGGAACATATTTGGGCTACCAATTAGGGGTTTAAATTGGAGCACACAACAGAGACCCAGCTGCCATGCTATGCATGTATACTAGGGACTTGATAATAAATGAATTAATCCAAGAAGTAAAACACACCTCTCTTCAGGTTCAGTTCTTCTCCAGTTCGGTGCACCGTGGTAAATGTGCCTCCTGCCTGCATCAATCTGTCTGAGCAATCCATCTATTGAACCCTCAGCATTACTAATGTATGCAGTTGGACATGCTATCCAAGCAGGAGTCAATCAAGAGGTCTTTACCGCCTGTGACACGCCAAGTCGGTTCAATAGAATCGACGGGCCGGGCCGGGCCGGGCCGGGCCGGGCCTTCGCTGATGCTGCTCTCAGTTAAAGAGAGAGAGAGAGCGAGCTGCCTGAAGACACGGCGAGTAAAAGGTGGTGCTGCAGAGGTTTGGGGGAAACTCCATCCACTGGGAGAGCGGTGCTGTGTGATCTTAAAGGTGTTTTGGAGACCAGGGTTCTGCTGTATTGACGGTGCGAGAGAGTGAGCTACGCTTTCCTCCTGAACCTGTTTGTGTGTGAGGGAATAGCCGGGTTTCCGTTGCTCGAACTGGAATTGCGAAAACAAATTTGATTCATGTTCTATTCGAAATCAGTGTATTTTGCAAAACTGCAATGTAACCACTGAGTCATGTGATCAACAACCGGATGTTACTACTGGCAGAAAAGACGAAGAAGAAGACAGTAAGTGGTATGTGAGATGACTTCATGACTTTGATTGGGTTTCTTATTTAAAGGAAACACCGCAATCGTAAAATTGTGTTGTCTTTTTTCGACAGTAGTGGGTATCAACACATTTGTAATGAAAATACAGCTAATCTGTCATGAGCTCAAACATTGCAAAATTCCTTGCAAATATTTTTAAAGTAGCGCCACAAAACCAGTGATTCACAGAAACAAATGCAAAATTGAAGGTTTGATTATTGGCCCATTACTGACATTTCAATAATAATAATAATAATAATAATAATAAAAACTTGAGTAAATTTAAGTTTGATAAGTCAAATCTTGGTCATGAGACATGACATGCAATTGTGAAATTATGTGTTTTGACACAAAATTTTGCACAAACTACGCACAAAACTCCACCGAAAAAAAAGGATATCCCTTTAACACCGATGAATATTTTACATTGAAGCACAGCTTTACCTTGTATGCTCAACGTCCACCAAGCAAATCCGACTCGTTCCCCCGTTCGACATTCCACTACAAGGCTTCAAAGACAGGAAGCTGCTTTATTAGGTCAGTAAAATCATGAAACCTTTCAAATTGTTTTCACGCTGCCTGGAAGTGTCAACTAACCGCTGAGGTTTGCCAACCTCCTTCAGAGTAACCCAATCCCTGTGTCTGAAGCAGACTTTTTGCATGCCTTCGCCCACTGAGGACCTCCATCTGAAACCGGGGTGAGACCCAAAGAGCAGGTGTAATTACAGAAAATGTTGGCACTTCCCCAGCTAGCCGAGGGGTTACTGTTGGAAACACTTAGATATCTCTTTATTTTTATTTATTTTTATTTATTTTTATTTTTTTTCACTTAAACCTGGAGCGAAGGTCATTAGCAGCTCAGGTGGCCACAGCGTTCGTTGTTTTGGCGATAACAAGATCCCCTGGTAAACCCAATGTTTGCAGTGAATAAAATAAGGGTCTGTGTGACCTCCTGCTGATTAATAACCAACATGAGTTGTGAGGAATTGCCTTTAAGGGGACGCAGCTGTGTGTGCGAGGGAAAAACGGAGGAGGAAATACGAACAAACAGGGTTTTTCTGCTATTTGGCCTTGGTTTTGGGTTTAGAGAATCATTTCATTAGCTTGCGAGGCTCTAAAGTATGGAATAATAAAATCACGTTTAACTTGTTGCTAGCTAAACCAATTTAAAAATAAATCTGCTAATAGAGTTTTGGATGGGCAGCGAGCGGCTCTCTTCCCAATGCTTCATCAATTTCATTTCATCAATGTGAGGTTCAAAAGTGCCTGAAGGGAGGCTTAGTGTTCCTGGACTCTTAATTTGAAAAATGTACATTTTTACCACCACCACCAGTAGACACTGCTATGAATACACCAGTGAGCTAGTTTTTGTTATCACAATGATACAGAAGTGTAGAGCAAAACCAACGTAGAGCTATGTCATGTTATCAGACCATTGTTCTAACTGTATACTTTCCATGTTTTAAGGAAATACTTAAAACATGGAACATACTCGTCATATTCTAACAAAAAGAACATTTCATGTTCTACAATATATCTATATTGTATGAATGTTAATTTTGCTACTGCTAAAACAATATTTTTTTCTTTTAAAAACAGAAAACATTTCACATTAACACCATCACCATTAACAGCTACATCTTTAGATGTTCAACAAGTTTCATTTATTCATTCTTCTTCTTCATTTTGTCTTTGCTCATCCCCTGTGCGGGTCTGGATGAATCTCTAAATGTCTCGCTGCGCTCTGTGTGAAATCGGTTCACGTTGTGTGACTTGGATCCATGGAGCTTTTGATAAAGGAGAAATGCTGCCATTTTGATCTGATCAGGCTCATTCCTCCTCCAGTACGGCTCAGTGTGTTTGAAGTCCCATCTCAGCGAACGCATGATTATCACCGAGCTGCTCAAGCTGACGAATAACGGCAAAATCTCATCAGCTCCATTATTAGGTAAGCATATGTTATGATCTATCTATAGAAGGCATCATGTTTTAATGCGAAAACCTCTTTAATCAGATGAACAGCAGGCCGTTCACAGTAAGCATGGAAGAGATTGCATAACAATTGGAATAATTGGAAAGATTAGAAATTGCGACACGGAGTAAAAATTTGTTGTGTAAATATGTATAATGTGGGACATAAATGGGCGAGACGTTTAACATGTTCACAATAAATAAAAATTTCATTTCAGTTCAATGTAATTTCCATATTTTTGCAATATTTTCCTTGTAACATCATACTAATATTATTGTAATAGTGATATCACTTCAGTAAAAGTATTATATTATCAGAACATAAAAATTGTTTGTTACAAGGTAATAATAAAGGGATACTTTGCTACATGAAAAATGTATTGTTAGAATGACAACATTTTCATGTCATAAAGTGATGTACCAATTTTTATTTTGACTGGGTTTAAGTTTCTGTACAGTGACTCAAAATGTGCTTGTTGGTATAAATGGACAAAATGACACATTATCTTGTATCATTCATAACGGCACATGTGCTTTGATGTAAGTTAGAAGCTCATTTGTAGGCTGGCAGAATATTTAAAAGCAAAATGAAAGATTGTGCAAAACTGTGAAACTTCTATTTGAGTTAACATCTGGGGGGAAAAAATCACCAATGTGTGCAAACTGCAGTCATCAAATCGTTAATGGCCAAATATGCAGCTCTGGGAAAGTTAAATTAATGCTTAAAGTGTATATTTCACAGGAAATGTCTCAGTTTGTTATATGTACAAACAGAATAAACAACTCAAACTAGTCAGAATCCATCTGTCATAAGACAGTTTGATTGAGTAAGAAATAATAACTGCGATAAATATTCAATGTATGCAGTCACCTCGTATGCAGTGAGGCATGTGGGAGGCTGTGCTGTCAATTTTGGCATTTTAATGTATAAATGATCCTCTCTACCAGCTTCTGAAAGTATTCAGGATGACCTTCAATCTGCTGCACCACAAACTGCAGTAGCATGAAAACATTTGTAAAAAAAAAAAAAAAAAGTTACCTGCAACCCAACAACTGTTAAATACGTCAAACAAACCCCTTAAAACCTCCTAGAAAAAGGTTGGACATACATAGGAAATAAATTTGAGAGAAGCGTCTCGTTGTAACGACATAAAAACTCTTTAAGATGAAAGAGTTTTTGTTAGGATGAGATACTTCCTCGCTCTAATGAGATTTATGTCGCCATTAAAACTAAATATGTTCTCGTTTAAATGAAGAAGGTCGTAACGGTAAGACGGCAACACATCACCGGATGCTTGAGAGAGAAGACGGAGAGTCGGAGGGAGCCCCTTTATGCCTTTTTAAGAAGCTTCAATCTGCAAGAGGAACATATTTTTATACATCTCTTTGTAACGAGAAAGTTTCTCGTTTTAACGAGGTTCTACCCCTGAGTTTACTTTGGAGCTCTTGCAGTTGAACTCTTCTGTAGCCTCCAGTGTTAAACCTTTAGTTGAATTAGAAAAATGAAGTTACTTGTCCAGGAAAATACTTTACTTTAGGGAAATTGATAACTTAATGAGTGTAACTCAAAGGTATAAACTCTTGTTGCTTAGCTCTGATTACCTCCATTAGGCCTCCGGCAGACGTTTAACTCAATACTAACTTTAAAAAAAGTTAGCCAGGTCAAACATTGTCCACTTTATGTAGTCACTGTCATATACAAAACCCTTCCCATCCTCATCATCCTCAGTCAATACCTACTATAATTGCTGACTCATTGTCCTCCATTAAGTTACATTATCTTCAACATGCATCAGTTTTGCCTTTCAGCCGCCGTTCTATTGAAACATCTTGATCTGCATCGTGCGGATGATAATTCGCTTGCCATGACTCAAGAGAACCCGTAATCAGTGGGTTCCTACCAAAACCTCCTGCTGTCTTCGGATCGGCATCAAATATTTCGCCGGAGAAGCCGTGGCATCTTGTCACGCCAGGAGCGTCGCTGTGCGAGGATCCACAGCCTCACCAGGTGACTTACACAGACACTGCGGTCACGTTGTTAACACCTTTCCGTCTGTTAGAGATCCTGTAGCTGCTTCAGCATGTAAGAAGGAAAGACAGCCATATGGTGGGTTTTTTCCCTCCCTCCAACTAAGCTGTCTTTTTATGTCGCCCATGTTTGTTCAGTGGGACACCAGACTGATGGCTGGATGGCTTTTTAGCATCCAGCCATCAGTGTTGAGACTTTGTGTGAACACTGAAACATTATTTTAAAATATATGTCAATCAACTTCTGGGAGGTTTTGGATGAATTTAGCTCTGTACGGCTAAGATACTGCGGGTTGAACGGTCCACAGAAGGCAAGAGATTGTTCTAGCATGAATGCTATTCATATGAAGAACTGTAGTAGCGACACCTGTCTCAAACTCCAGCCGCGGATTGGGCAGTCTGCTCCGACACACTGGCCTTCAGGGGAGACGCTGGCACTGGTAGGGTTGTAAATGTGTTTTGTGAAAACCCTTATAGTGGAAAAAATTATCTTGGGTTGTCAGAGGAACATTAACAAAGGATCGAGAGGAGCAACAGAGAAAGTCACAGGAAAACATTGTGGCTAACAAGAATACAGAAATTTGCTTTGACACAACGTAGGATTAAAATGAATGAAATCCACTCAGACATCGCTGCTACAATTAGAGAGCTAACTGCTCTAAATGGGTTAATCAAAGTTGCTATAAACAGTTAAATAAAAGTCACATTCTTTTGACTTCCTGCTAGTAAAATGAAAATTACTGAGTCATTTGGTGCAACTTTTATTTTTTCATCTCTTTGCCAATGGCAATAACCAATCACAGCATATGCTCATTACATCAGGCATGCTTCCTGTTACCTTGTGTAAGAGAATATTAGTGCCTACATTTTCATCACTACTTATCAAGTACATTAAATAAAAACCTCAACAATTTAAAATATTTTATCAAATTATAAATTGAGGAAATCTCTTACACAAAGAGGACCCTTGTGTTATTTGAAACTCCGGATCTAGAACATATCTAAATAAATAAACAAATATTTTTAAGAGCTACATCTTACAGGGTTAAACATATGTACACATGTTTATTATGAGAGATATTTCAATGCAGTTTGGCTGTATTATATTTTTACCTTTATATGCTTCCTTTCAAAACAAGTTATTCAAGCTCCAAAATAAGTCTTTTCTTTTTTTTTCATTTCAATAAACTGTATTTTTCCTCTTTCAATGTAGGTCTTCACATCATTTTGTGCTCTTGTTTGAAAAGCAAGTTCTAGTGAAAGTAGATAATTATCAAATCGCAAAGGGAAAGTTACGCCAAAAAAAGTTATCAAAAGTGTATGGTGTTACAACCCCTGGCAAAAAGTATGGAATCACCAGTCTTGGATGAGCACTCATTCAGACATTTCATGCTGTAAAACAAACTCAGATCAAAAACATGATACATTATTAAGGTCGTTCCACAGTTCAACTTTTTTGCCTTCAGGAACCCTTAAATAAATGAAGAGAAAACATTGTGGAAGTCAG
>NW_006800132.1:645956-657959 GCF_000485575.1 Poecilia formosa
GCCAAAAAAAGTTATCAAAAGTGTATGGTGTTACATAAAGGCAAACATCAAAAGTCTGCAAGACATCCAAAATAAGCTCAGACCCCAAAGGGTTTTAAACAGCTATGTGTCCCGGTGTGGAATATGCTTTAGTGTGAAATATACAAATCAACTCAACACCAAAATAAAGCAAAATAGCTTAAAAAGATGCTGACTGATGTTGGTTTGAGAGAGTCATTATCCTCTAAAAAGAAGAGAGAAAAAAACAAGCCCAGGATGATCTGAAAAGCTGCTGGAGAGGAAAAAGGCTTTTACTGAAAGAACAAAGAGGACAAAGTCTTTCACCTTGGTGGACATATTCTCTGTTGTGTTAAAACTAAAATTGAATTTTTGACCATGATGATACAAAAGGGGGAAGCCTGACAACACCGTCCCATCGTTGAAGTACAGAGGAAGCAACATCTGATGCAATCAAAACAATGGATAAAATAATTAAGAAAAAAGACAGACGTTGAGGAAAATGTCTAATATAAGCATTCTGAATTATAAATACCCGAAATTCACAAAGCCAAGTGTTTTCATTGAGAAACTTCCAAGCTTTCGCCAAATTTATACATAAACCAGATCCTTACACTGAGCAGCCTGGTACCGAATATTAGCATCAGTCATGAGCTCAATGAATCATCCAATACGGATGTATTTCCAAGAAATGGAAGATCACAACAGAAGCCGGATGAATTTACTTTGGCACCAAAAATTGAATCTTTCTAGCCTTGCTTGCCCATAGTGAAAGGAAAAACAGACCTTCAGTAGGGAAAAAAAAACCCTCATCACAATGCAGAGCAGCTAGAATCTTGTAACAATCAAATCATGATGACATTTTAAAAATGCTATTCGCTATTGAATCGTCGCCAGCTGCCTCCCAGCACTCGAAACAAAAAAAAACAAAAAACTCGGCACTGAAGTCTCCATGTGGCGGTGAGGAGGCCGCAGCCGAATGTGAGGTCAGCCAGGGGATTAGTCATGAAACCTCGACAGGAGGGCCCATTACGAGGGTGGCTCCGGTCGCGGCAGACGGGCCGGGAGGAGGGAGGGAGGCTGCTCCTTAAATGAAATGGGTCACCGTATGAATTTTGAATGTGCTCTGTGGATGGTAAGTGGAAGAAAAATGCTTTTAAAACACCTGATCTCTGTGCAGAAAGATCATCGCCATAAAATAAACTGGTGACCTTGATGAGCTGGTGGAAAAGATTTATGCTAAATCAGATGCAATAAAGGCTAATTTCTAATGTAAAACAGTTATTAGTTAGCCATCAGTACTGTTGGGTTATGAAGTTGTATATATTATGTTTTCAGTAACTAAGTTCATTGATGTAGGTCAAAAAGGGGTAAGCCTGCCCTCCTGTGTTCTTTGCAGGAATTGCAACCTAGCAATCTTGTTTGAAACAAAACTTTATTGAACAGCAGAAGCAGTCAAGGAGACAGAATGGCGTCCGTATCCACTTCGTGAGATCTGGTCGAGTGAATATCTGCAGACATCTTTCGTTTATGTTTGCATTGTGAAAGTAATTATGTAAGATTGTTTCCATGCTAGATGTAACTAACTAATGTGCTATTTGACTGCATAAGTTTTCTTTATGTAATTTAACAAGAGATTACCCAATAGGGTGTCGGTAGTATTGAAGTAGGATGAAACATACAATCTGTGAAAAAATCTAATTCTCTGCATTCTCCCAATGATAACTAATCAACCAATCAGAGCTAAGGGGGTCTTAACACTGCCAATCACCGTTTTGTACACGCTGCTCCTATCCTTCCTGTTTCTTTCTGCGACACTACAGCTGGTTTACTTGCCTGAGCCTGCCATGAAGGCTCAGTCACGTTAGCGTACACGAGCTTGATTGGCAGCGCTAAGATCCTCCTCCTGGTTCTGATTGGTGCATTTTTGAAGGCAGCAGTAGCTTGGTGAAGAAGTGGAGCAGCTTGGTTTTTTTCACAGATTATCTCTCATACTATACTATCATTGTTACAATTTTAACAAATATGTTTAAAAAAACATCTTAGTTATAAAATTTAGATGCTGCATCTTTAAGGATGTGCAGTAACTGGCAGTGAGTCAGAGTTTTTGGTAAACTCTTTTTCAAGGAATCATTGTAATTCAGTCACACTGGAGAGTTTTGGAGTATGAAATGTCTGTTTAAAGTGAAACAACAAAATTGCGATTGGGTACAGGTTCAGCCTTTGACTAGACAACCTCATAACCTTCATTTGATTTCTTTTGGGACTGGCTGTTCTGCTAAAGATTACCGACTTAAACCAAGCACGCCTGAGCTGAAGTTCACTGATTGACACCCAGATATCCTTTATCAGGATTTAATTCAGGATTTATCAATAAATACGTCAAGACATCAAGGTTTTAAATTAGAAAAGTAGCTCCAGACACTCTTATTACAACTACCATGTTTGATTTGCAGTATTATGTTATTTTTTTCCCTTTTACTAAAAAGCTGAGTTACTTTTACTACTATGCTGCTGTTCTTGCCAAATTTCTAATCCAAAGTACATTATTCCTGTTAAAGTAAAATTTTAATTATACAATATAAATACAGTTAGTAGAGTCGTGGTGTTTTAAATGGTTGGCAAGCTGTGAGCTGGTTGGCAAGATTTTAAAATTGAAAGCAAATGGATCACTCAGCACTTGTTTTTGTGGTAAAACTTTTTTTTTTTTTTTTAAATTATGGCACTTTTTATTCAAGGTGATGCTGAAAATCTCATATCGGCCCGAACCTGCTAGACGGCAAAAAACGAGGGTCACTGAAACTTTTAACAGCCGGGGCTGGAAAGCTGGATTTGGAGTCAGAGATAGAGGATATATTATGCTAATTGTGCTCCCAACTCAAGCTTACTAGAAAAGCGTAAATGTACAGAGCGTGTGTACGTGGATAGGTGTACAGGAGCTCTCATTTGGAATGCATGTAAAGCAGGTTTGGATCCACAGAACCCAGACGGGTACGAATGTTCGCCACAGTGGAAAACGCTTTCAGGAAATGCCTGCATCCCTCGCTAACAACCCGGCGCATATTCATGAGAGCGCCTCGACATCGGAAACGCCGAGCGCCGACGGAGCGTGACGTTCCTTGTCATGTGGGTCAAATCTGAGACGTGTCGTTCCGGCCGGAAACATATTCCTCTTCATTGTCGCCGTCGATTTATAATAATGGTGAACTCAGAGGGGCAGAAATCAAAGCCAAGAACGCGTATCTGCTGCATCAGCAATGTATCGCTCAAAATATTGGAGTAGTGCTGTATCAAGTTTCACTGCCGGCCTTATCTTCGAAAGTGAAAGGGGGGATAACGATAAGGAATGCTGCTTCAATCCTAAGGAGGAGAAAGGGATTTGTTAAGATGCCCCTCTTCCTCTCCTCTTCCTCTGCTGATAAAGTCTCAGTCGTGACTTTGCTTCTCGTGCCTCCGTCTGACTCGTGAAAAACAGAGAGGGATTATCTAGTGCATGTTCCGTGGATTTATCTGCTGTGACATGGTGGCTTATCACTTAACTTTGCTTGAGCTTAACCTTTAGCTCAAGCAAAGTAGCTCTGGGATAACGTTGCGCTGCTGCATTGTTTCCACGCTGCCGTCAGATTCTTCTTTGTTTCTGTGAAAGACAAACGACGCAAGTTTGTTGCCATGTGGCAAGAACGTCCCGGGTGTGTGTGTGGTTTCCCTCCGTATGCTCCAGCTTCCTCCAACAGTGCAAATAATAACTGTTGATTTGATTAGTCTCTCAAAAATGCCTCAATGTTTGTCCAATGGCTGCTGGATGCAGGGTATAGACTCCCTGAAATCCTAGAAGGATAAGAGATTATAAAGAACGGACGGATGTTTTTTTGTGAATTGTTTCATGAACAGGTGAATCTCAATAAATTGTAAAGTCAATAAAAACCCCGAAATAGCAATGTACCTGGTTATGACGCAGCTGGACGCTGTGAAATCCCCAACTATGATCTCAGCACAAACACTATTTTGAATATGGGAGCATATTTAGAAAAACACACTTACTTCCAAGATATGGCATAAAATGTGGATTGCATGTTAAGGTGGAGTGATTCATTTCTGAGTCTCTGAGCGGTCCTTTTAGTTTTAATTACCAGGCATGATTTAAGTGTATTATGCATTTTGAGATTCCCACCATCCCTCTCAACCGCTTGGTGAATTCAGGGAAGCGGTGTGACGACGTGGCCGTCTTCAGGGGAATCATTCATTCCAGATAAACCCGCAGCATGTCCGCGGCCTTTACCGCTTTGATCAAGAGAGATCCATAAACTCTGAGGCGCTGGCTTCAGCTGCGGCGGAACAAGTGTCTCCTAATCCTCCTCTGACAAGGTAATCTACTCGTTTAGTCAGAATGCAGACACACACGAGGACTTAGCGCTCAGAAATTGTGTGTATAATTAGGTAACAGTGTCATTTTTCAGCCTCTGACTAATACAGAGTCTGAACCTTTGTGACTAAAGACTTCTTGAACTGTCCCTTATTAGTTTGAAGCATCTGTTATGTTAAAGGATGAGCAGTTATCATGTTATCAATGAGTACGGAATAAAAAATTATCCATTTTTGGTTTCAGACGAAACACAAAAAGATTTAGGCTAAAAAATAAAGTCACAGCAGCTTAGAGATGCATGCAAAAATGACTAATCTCTTCGTTTGTTTTCCTTTTTGGCACTTCTAAAATGCTTTTATTTCTTTTGTTCGGATGGACACCCCTCATATCCCTTCACAGTCGTCAGCATTTTCTCCAGCTTTCTCTTAGATATTTACACATTCAGTGATAAAGCTCGCCTATTCCAAGGGGTGAAGGCTCTGTGACGTCTCTTTTTATCCAGCGACGCTCCAAACTATTTTTCATTTTTCTATTTGCGAACACGTTGGGCTTCAATGACCAGATGCTAAATTGCCAGGTTTTACGCATTCGCCCTAAATTACCCCAGCGGGGATTTCCTAAAGCAATCATCTGCTTGAGTTGCATCAGATTCATTCACACAGTAAAAAAAAACAACAAAAAAAAACAACAAAAAAAAAACAAGACAAACAAACATGGTATTGTTTGTGTGAGGAATATTTAAAAGAAGAAGAAAAAAATGAAATGGTCGGGGATTTATCAAAGCAAAGTACAATACATTTAAGCTGGATTGTCTTGGGAAAAAAGGGCAATTCAGCAAACACAGATTCAGCAGTAAGAAATCCATCCTTCTTTGATCCCGTCGTTTGTATGTGAGAGCGGTAAGGAGAATGTGGCTTTAAAGGGCTGTGGGGAAAAAAAATGTTTTAAAAACTGTGGTTTATACACAAAACAACAAACAGGAAGTCAACTCTCACATTCACCCTCTTTAGACAAACCGGTTGAATAAAACGCAGTTGCAACCCAAGAGTTGTTTTTTTTTTCCGTCAAAAATTAAATGGAAACATAAAAATGTGTTATATTTCCTGCACTGATAAGATTTTTATTTTTCTTTTGCTTCAACATGCTATTCCAGGAGGATGTAGATTGAAAATAATATTTTCATTTTTATCAGTGTTTCTTCTGGTCTTGACTTGAATCTGAGAGCGAATCTACGGGAGTATTTGGCGTAAAGGGAAGGTTTGCATCGACAAAGAGAAACTGTCAAAAAAAACAAAGAAGCAAACGAAGAAAGAAAAGGCTGGTCAGCATATCTGCTTTTATGCCAATAAAGATTTTATTTTGTTTTTTTTAAATAATTATTGAAATGGGAATAAGTAATTGTTTTTTTAATGACATTTTTTGACAAAATGTAGTTGCACCGTTAGTAGCAGTTACTGCAATGCTTATTTTTTCTAACTTTGTGTATCTGCCAGCCGTCCTACAGTGTCACTGGTCCGACGTGTCTCATGAACACATGAACGCCGTTATGAGAATACCACAGGCTAGTGAAAGCTAGTTTATGAAAACTTCATACAGTCATGTTCTGGTTTCATCCAGCAGTTCTGCGCCACTAAGAAGTTGATAAAAACGAGAAAGATTGAGGCAAATCCCGAAGGAAGCAGAAAGCAATCAATCACTGATCCTACCCTCTTTTACCTGACGAGTTCTTTTGGTTTGGAGTGAAGCCGCACGGTTTAAACGAGATAAAAAAATAATCCCCATTAAATTACGGTGGGAGACATGGGTGCTCTTCAGTGCATGCTTGAAAAAGTTCATTCCAACTTTTATTTCATGACACGTGGAAAAGTGAGATGTCTTAATAGAGATCTGTGAGCCACATCAGCCCTGACCACCGGCAGACTGCCGCTGCCTTTAAGAAGCGATGCCCAAAGCATGACTAAAAACTGTGTCCGCTTTTCCTAATCAAAGTTAATTAAGAGCTTCACCCACTGAATGATTGACTAAACGGTCTGTCCACGTGAAGCATTTCTGCTCTTCCACACAGGAATACACCCTGCGTATGTCTGTTGCCATTGACGACGTGGCGACACGTCTAACGCCGCCAGCAGAGAGATGCAGATAAACCTGCACAGACAGCCGGGGCTTCGAAATTTATTTGAAGACATAGCTAAGTCAGTTACTGTAGGGTAAATGAATATTTAATCTGATTTAGTAAACCTGCTCTCTTATTTAAAAAAAAAAAAAGAAAAAGAAAAGCCTCTAATTTTTTTTTTTTTTTCACGGGAGCTTTTAATTTAAAGTCGACAGTCGAAGAGAACAGTGTGGGGTAAAGGGCAAATGCGTTCAAATCTAAGAGTTTGTGAATATTTTAATAATTTAACAAAGTACTGGGAGAAAATGCTGTGGTCAGATGAGATAAAGACTTGGGGTGTTCCAGATTAACTTCACCTTTCTGTGTTAGGAGGAAGACAAACTGTGTGCGTCCAAAGGATGTGGAGTAAGATGGATGGACTGGTGACCTGTCCAGGGTGTACCCTGCCGTCCGCTCAATGGCCGCTCAAGATAGGCACTACCCCCGTCAACCCTGCACGGATAAAGCAGGCGTGGAGGACGGATGGGGCCGGTGAACGGCGCAGTAATGCGCCCTAGAGTTTTGGACGAGGCCCTTCCAGAATGATAACGATCAAAAGCAAAGACAAAGAACAGGCCAGGAAGTACAGTGAGTCCGTGAAATGACCTGGCAAGTCTCTAAACTTCAGACTTACAGAAAATCTGTAAAGGAGTCTGATATTTTTGAGTCTCCCGTTTGGCAGCCGAGCAACCTGAAGGATTTAGGTCTTAACAGCCCAAATGAGACGCGTGCAAACCTGGTGAGTGATTGTACGAATCACCTTATCATGTTTTGCTTGAGGGTTATATTCTCATTTACCTTAGTGGGATGATAATCAAGATTTTAACTGTTTCTGTAATCTATATTTCTAGATCTGCTCGTGTCTTCCTATTAAACAAAAATATAAACCGTCATGATTCATCCATTGCTTACATCTTTACAAGTAAGCAAACTTACAAAGTCAGCAGGTGGTGAAAAAAAAACACAACTTTTTACTGTACATTTTTTTTTTACAATGTTTTGTCTATAAGCGCCATGGTGACAAAGCTATGACTAACCCTCTCAAATTACAGTGGCAGTACTTTGTATTCAAATCTGTGGTTCCAGAAAACACAATTTAACAAAGAGTGCTTCATTGTTTCGCAATAAAACGGGTTGCAGATTAACAGGAGAGTAATGGAAACACAAACGATGGATCCCAGACGGCTTTTTGATAGTTAATCACACAATGGTTATGAGACAATATTCAATGGATGGCTTTTTTTTCGTCTCAAACTATCACCTTCCACCTTATATTCTGTTTATTCATTTCTTTCTTCACATGCACTGCACAGAGTTATTTCTGCAGCAGGGAATATCTAGGTAATTAGATGGGGGGTGTCGGCTTCTATATTAATTCCACTCAAGCAGCAACACGCCAACAAAATGTGGCTCTACATGGATGCACATTCGGGTAAGATGCTTTGAATTGTAAATGCTTCGTATAAGTAAGCCGTGCGCGGGGGGGAAAAAACAACAAGTATGCTTTAAACATTTAGAAGTCTGGACTTGAAAATGACAATGCAGGGTGGGGCAGGAGATGGAGGAATCAAAATCACATTAAAGCCCTTCTCATGCGAGGGCTTTCTCCCTTTTGATGGCCTGCTCCTGCTCCCGTGCGGCCGGGGGGGTGGAGGGGGGGGGTTGGTTGGTATTGCAAACCTTTTTCGGAGACTCTGTAGTCCCGTCAGCTCTAAATCCAGTGTCCACACTTCGCACAGATCTGATAGCCTTGTGAAGCCGTCTCCTTCCTTCTCGCGCGCACGATCCGAGAGAGCGAAAAGTTTCTGCTCCGACTGATAAAAAAATTCCTTTGAGCTTCTCGAGCTGGCAGACCTCATGCAGGTGTATTGCCGATGGGTTTGAGGCGGGCCGAGGGAGGAGGATCAAAAACTGGGGAGACGGATAGAAGTCAGGAGTGACATTTGATGTGGCTGCTGCTCACACGGAGCATGGAGGGAGACTGCGCTAATAGGAAGGCGGCCGGGGCTGCCGGACTGGTGGAAAAGTTCATGAGAGCTCCGATCCAAGGAAATAAATAAAGATCAATAACAGGTCAGACCCAAAACTCCACATCAGTCACATTAGTCAAGCTCCAATCCTAAAAAGTTAGCTTCTGTAGGTATTTCTTACATCTGGTAGTTGGTTAAGGAGATCTAAGACTTGGGAGGGAGAGGGGGGTTCTGAATGGAAATACACAACTGAACTCGTCTAACACTTGTGCAAAGTTCAACTATTTCAGTCTAGATGTCTATTTAGTTTCCTTTTATATCTACCAATCTGCCTTGATTATATAGTCAAAGTCATCCACAAACAAAAGGCGGGTAGACAAGCAGGAGCCCAATCTAAGAGCTGGACATGCCTTGAAGCTACCCTCCAGTGGCCATTGCAGGAACTGCAGCTTTAAAATGTCTAATCCAGCATACCTTGAGGTTGCTCCCAGGTCGTAACAATGCATCCGAGATGACATTGGGTTCCTGAGAATGGGGCAAGATGAAGTTTGCTGGATCATAACAGAGTTTTGAAAAATGTCCAACAAGTGTGGAACCTTCCAGTTCAGGTTTAACTAACAAAAATAATCAGAGTTCTTACGTTGGTCTAACTCCAATGCCAAACATTTTACAGTTGTGTTTTTACAAAAACAAAAAAAATAAATAGCATGATAGGGATAGCTTTTATGTTAGTGGAAAGCACTTGTAGGTATTTGCTACAGTGTAGAAAATATAAGGAAATATATGGATTTCAGCCTCTTCCGCTAGTAACTTTATGGTCCGTTCACACCAAACACGTTCGATGTGTGTTCACTTTGAATGCAGACTCTTGATTCACACCAAACATGTGTTGAGCGTCAGGCGCATCTGGTTTACATTTAAAGTCTGTGCGGAGGTGCGTGGACGGTGCATCAGATGAGTCAAAATCGCTCCAGCCGCTGATTTCCATTGCCGGCCTATTTGTCGCACGTGTCAAACACTCCAAACGCTTTAAATCACGCCACGCTAGACGCCATGACGTACACGTAGACTTTGAACGTAAATCAGACGCAGGAAACACGTTTGGTGTGAACTCACCATAAGAAACTTACACAAGGTCCCACCAGTTTTATTTCCTGATTTGGTTCAGTTCTAACCAGGAGTTTTGGAAATGTTCCCCACTGCACTTCTCTTCTGAGCTATTTGTGAAAAAGCAAAGACCTACAGGTTAGAACAACAAGTCTTTTTGGCTGTTAGCGCCACATAGTTTATTAGTCCTTATTTACATTACAAATAACTGATATCAAAATTCTTTCTCAGTACAGTTAAAGGCAAACTACAATCTAAACGTTGCCCAGAGTTTAGAAACCTGAAAAATGGAGAATATAAGGTTGAAATGTCTGTATCACAAGGTGCTACAGCAGTAACTTCTCATACAAGCATCGGTGAAAGTGATGCTTGAATTATTTCAGCACATTTATTTCTATGCAGGCTCAGTATCCTGTGTTGGTGATTTGCTGACTCGGTACATTCCTGTTCAGTTTTACCTCCAAAACAACTTTCTATTTTTAAGACAGGACATAAACTTGCAGTGCAGAAGTTTTGCTCGATTCACACGCATTTCTACAACACTCCCATATGGTTTTAGTTATTTACAATCGTCCAGATTGCTATGGTTACAAGGAAGTCAACTCCTTCTGATGTACCTTTCAGACCTCGAGGTCTTACGTTTCAGAAAAGTGCTTCAGCAATTACTTATTCACCTTGAAGCACACTGAAATGTCAGATTTTAAGTTATGACTCAGAGTTTTAATATTTGTATTTTTTTTTTTACTCTTAAATATGATAATAAATGCATCTTAATTCACATCAGCATTTATGCATGAGCCAGACTATAAGTGGAAATGATGGAAATGTGGGAAGCAAAGTGGCGGATTAATGTTAATCAGTTAATGTATCTAGCATTAACAGCCACCTACCACATTTTTAGTCTTACTACCAATAGAGTTTTTCTTTTTCAGGAAGGACCGTCACATGAAATAATAATAATAATAATAATAATAATAATAATAATAATAAAAAACATTGACCATCTTGAGTTTCAGCCTGGCTGACCATTTAAATCCCCCCTCTTCGCTCTTTTTTTTTTTGCTGAACCAACAAAAGGTTGTTGGATCGCTCGGTTGCGAACTAACATGTGGCACGGATGTTAACAGATGGTCCAAGTTATTTGGCACGGTTGCTTTCACCCGTCCCCACAAACAGCGCAGCGGCCTCCCACACAATTCAGCGGACTGATTTTTTTTTTATTTTTTAAAGAAAGAACGAGGCTAAAATGCAGAGCGCAGCAAAAGGTAAATAGATGCTTATGGCTGCACACAGAGAGAGAGCGAGAGAGAGAGAAAGGAGAGGCAGAGTGAGACTAAAGAGGATGGACAAGTGGAATGACTTATTCAAGGAGGAAGTGGGCAGCAAGAAACATGAAATTAGCACAAATAGATTATCTGTCAACCACAGGCGGGCCAGAGAGCAAGCCAAGCAGTGTGAAGGGAGAAGAGGAAGAAGAAAATAGATCGACCTCTTGTTTGTTCCTCCCTTAGGGGAGTTCCAACGGAGACGTTGCTCGCCAAATTGCTGATCTGTATTTGGAGCAGCTGTATCCAAATCACACAAGCTCCCGAACCACACGGTAATTAGAAAAGCGCCAACGAGGACAGCCGCGCAAACATGAGCAATAAGAGCGCGTAATGCCTTAAAAGGGTTCTGTTTACACGCTGTAAATATAATGCGCTTTGGACCGGCGACAAGCCGAGGACCGTACCAGAACACGTTAAGGGGCCACGGCTCTGATTTTGCCACAGATTCCAGAACAGAAACGTCACAGGAAGATTTGACCGTTTTCATTGAACAGTATGTAATAACTACAGCTTATGGGGCAAAAGGTGAAGCTAAAGCGTAAAGTGTCGATCATGTTTTTTTTTTGTTTTGTTTTTTGTTTTACTTTGCAGTAGGAGTGCTATATTTGCTGCTAGCTTTAAATAAATCTGCTGGTTTGACCTGATTTTACGCATCATGAGACTCGATCCTTTTCTACACGCGATACAAGAGAAAACAATCCAATCCAAGAACCAGTCAGGTAAGGTTTTGTGGTTTAGTGTTGCCGTAAATCCATCAAAAAAGTCTTATACTCTGGTATACAGAGACACACAACAGATCAAACCCTGGTATTCTTTGTCAAATCTGACGGGTGTGTGGCTCTTGCGCTGGAGTCAGATTTTGGTTTCCCACTCAAGCAGGTGCAGAGGACACCTGATTGCAAAGTAAAACTCAACTCTGGATTTTTGGTGCTTGTCTGTATTAAAATATTTGTTTCTGAAATTAGTTTTGCACTTATTCAAAAACTAGAACAAGTCATTTTGGGTGTAACTTTATGAGCTCTTGTTTCGTCAACATTAGTGGGGGTTTCCACAAAAGCTCCCTGCACTTTAATCAGGGTTGAAGTC
>NW_006800132.1:660928-697557 GCF_000485575.1 Poecilia formosa
TTATTAAGTGTGCAACATATAGACTCCCTGAAATCCTAGAAGGATAAGAGATTATAAAGAACGGACGGATGTTTTTTTGTGAATTGTTTCATGAACAGGTGAATCTCAATAAATTGTAAAGTCAATAAAAACCCCGAAATAGCAATGAACCTGGTTATGACGCAGCTGGACGCTGTGAAATCCCCAACTATGATCTCAGCACAAACACTATTTTGAATATGGGAGCATATTTAGAAAAACACACTTACTTCCAAGATATGGCATAAAATGTGGATTGCATGTTAAGGTGGAGTGATTCATTTCTGAGTCTCTGAGCGGTCCTTTTAGTTTTAATTACCAGGCATGATTTAAGTGTATTATGCATTTTGAGATTCCCACCATCCCTCTCAACCGCTTGGTGAATTCAGGGAAGCGGTGTGACGACGTGGCCGTCTTCAGGGGAATCATTCATTCCAGATAAACCCGCAGCATGTCCGCGGCCTTTACCGCTTTGATCAAGAGAGATCCATAAACTCTGAGGCGCTGGCTTCAGCTGCGGCGGAACAAGTGTCTCCTAATCCTCCTCTGACAAGGTAATCTACTCGTTTAGTCAGAATGCAGACACACACGAGGACTTAGCGCTCAGAAATTGTGTGTATAATTAGGTAACAGTGTCATTTTTCAGCCTCTGACTAATACAGAGTCTGAACCTTTGTGACTAAAGACTTCTTGAACTGTCCCTTATTAGTTTGAAGCATCTGTTATGTTAAAGGATGAGCAGTTATCATGTTATCAATGAGTACGGAATAAAAAATTATCCATTTTTGGTTTCAGACGAAACACAAAAAGATTTAGGCTAAAAAATAAAGTCACAGCAGCTTAGAGATGCATGCAAAAATGACTAATCTCTTCGTTTGTTTTCCTTTTTGGCACTTCTAAAATGCTTTTATTTCTTTTGTTCGGATGGACACCCCTCATATCCCTTCACAGTCGTCAGCATTTTCTCCAGCTTTCTCTTAGATATTTACACATTCAGTGATAAAGCTCGCCTATTCCAAGGGGTGAAGGCTCTGTGACGTCTCTTTTTATCCAGCGACGCTCCAAACTATTTTTCATTTTTCTATTTGCGAACACGTTGGGCTTCAATGACCAGATGCTAAATTGCCAGGTTTTACGCATTCGCCCTAAATTACCCCAGCGGGGATTTCCTAAAGCAATCATCTGCTTGAGTTGCATCAGATTCATTCACACAGTAAAAAAAAACAACAAAAAAAAACAACAAAAAAAAAACAAGACAAACAAACATGGTATTGTTTGTGTGAGGAATATTTAAAAGAAGAAGAAAAAAATGAAATGGTCGGGGATTTATCAAAGCAAAGTACAATACATTTAAGCTGGATTGTCTTGGAAAAAAAAGGGCAATTCAGCAAACACAGATTCAGCAGTAAGAAATCCATCCTTCTTTGATCCCGTCGTTTGTATGTGAGAGCGGTAAGGAGAATGTGGCTTTAAAGGGCTGTGGGGAAAAAAAAATGTTTTAAAAACTGTGGTTTATACACAAAACAACAAACAGGAAGTCAACAATCACATTCACCCTCTTTAGACAAACCGGTTGAATAAAACGCAGTTGCAACCCAAGAGTTTTGTTTTTTTTTTTCTTCAAAAATTAAATGGAAACATAAAAATGTGTTATATTTCCTGCACTGATAAGATTTTTCTTTTTCTTTTGCTTCAACATGCTATTCCAGGAGGATGTAGATTGAAAATAATATTTTCATTTTTATCAGTGTTTCTTCTGGTCTTGACTTGAATCTGAGAGCGAATCTACGGGAGTATTTGGCGTAAAGGGAAGGTTTGCATCGACAAAGAGAAACTGTCAAAAAAAACAAAGAAGCAAACGAAGAAAGAAAAGGCTGGTCAGCATATCTGCTTTTATGCCAATAAAGATTTTATTTTGTTTTTTTTAAATAATTATTGAAATGGGAATAAGTAATTGTTTTTTTAATGACATTTTTTGACAAAATGTAGTTGCACCGTTAGTAGCAGTTACTGCAATGCTTATTTTTTCTAACTTTGTGTATCTGCCAGCCGTCCTACAGTGTCACTGGTCCGACGTGTCTCATGAACACATGAACGCCGTTATGAGAATACCACAGGCTAGTGAAAGCTAGTTTATGAAAACTTCATACAGTCATGTTCTGGTTTCATCCAGCAGTTCTGCGCCACTAAGAAGTTGATAAAAACGAGAAAGATTGAGGCAAATCCCGAAGGAAGCAGAAAGCAATCAATCACTGATCCTACCCTCTTTTACCTGACGAGTTCTTTTGGTTTGGAGTGAAGCCGCACGGTTTAAACGAGATAAAAAAATAATCCCCATTAAATTACGGTGGGAGACATGGGTGCTCTTCAGTGCATGCTTGAAAAAGTTCATTCCAACTTTTATTTCATGACACGTGGAAAAGTGAGATGTCTTAATAGAGATCTGTGAGCCACATCAGCCCTGACCACCGGCAGACTGCCGCTGCCTTTAAGAAGCGATGCCCAAAGCATGACTAAAAACTGTGTCCGCTTTTCCTAATCAAAGTTAATTAAGAGCTTCACCCACTGAATGATTGACTAAACGGTCTGTCCACGTGAAGCATTTCTGCTCTTCCACACAGGAATACACCCTGCGTATGTCTGTTGCCATTGACGACGTGGCGACACGTCTAACGCCGCCAGCAGAGAGATGCAGATAAACCTGCACAGACAGCCGGGGCTTCGAAATTTATTTGAAGACATAGCTAAGTCAGTTACTGTAGGGTAAATGAATATTTAATCTGATTTAGTAAACCTGCTCTCTTATTTAAAAAAAAAAAAAGAAAAAGAAAAGCCTCTAATTTTTTTTTTTTTTTCACGGGAGCTTTTAATTTAAAGTCGACAGTCGAAGAGAACAGTGTGGGGTAAAGGGCAAATGCGTTCAAATCTAAGAGTTTGTGAATATTTTAATAATTTAACAAAGTACTGGGAGAAAATGCTGTGGTCAGATGAGATAAAGACTTGGGGTGTTCCAGATTAACTTCACCTTTCTGTGTTAGGAGGAAGACAAACTGTGTGCGTCCAAAGGATGTGGAGTAAGATGGATGGACTGGTGACCTGTCCAGGGTGTACCCTGCCGTCCGCTCAATGGCCGCTCAAGATAGGCACTACCCCCGTCAACCCTGCACGGATAAAGCAGGCGTGGAGGACGGATGGGGCCGGTGAACGGCGCAGTAATGCGCCCTAGAGTTTTGGACGAGGCCCTTCCAGAATGATAACGATCAAAAGCAAAGACAAAGAACAGGCCAGGAAGTACAGTGAGTCCGTGAAATGACCTGGCAAGTCTCTAAACTTCAGACTTACAGAAAATCTGTAAAGGAGTCTGATATTTTTGAGTCTCCCGTTTGGCAGCCGAGCAACCTGAAGGATTTAGGTCTTAACAGCCCAAATGAGACGCGTGCAAACCTGGTGAGTGATTGTACGAATCACCTTATCATGTTTTGCTTGAGGGTTATATTCTCATTTACCTTAGTGGGATGATAATCAAGATTTTAACTGTTTCTGTAATCTATATTTCTAGATCTGCTCGTGTCTTCCTATTAAACAAAAATATAAACCGTCATGATTCATCCATTGCTTACATCTTTACAAGTAAGCAAACTTACAAAGTCAGCAGGTGGTGAAAAAAAAACACAACTTTTTACTGTACATTTTTTTTTTACAATGTTTTGTCTATAAGCGCCATGGTGACAAAGCTATGACTAACCCTCTCAAATTACAGTGGCAGTACTTTGTATTCAAATCTGTGGTTCCAGAAAACACAATTTAACAAAGAGTGCTTCATTGTTTCGCAATAAAACGGGTTGCAGATTAACAGGAGAGTAATGGAAACACAAACGATGGATCCCAGACGGCTTTTTGATAGTTAATCACACAATGGTTATGAGACAATATTCAATGGATGGCTTTTTTTTCGTCTCAAACTATCACCTTCCACCTTATATTCTGTTTATTCATTTCTTTCTTCACATGCACTGCACAGAGTTATTTCTGCAGCAGGGAATATCTAGGTAATTAGATGGGGGGTGTCGGCTTCTATATTAATTCCACTCAAGCAGCAACACGCCAACAAAATGTGGCTCTACATGGATGCACATTCGGGTAAGATGCTTTGAATTGTAAATGCTTCGTATAAGTAAGCCGTGCGCGGGGGGGAAAAAACAACAAGTATGCTTTAAACATTTAGAAGTCTGGACTTGAAAATGACAATGCAGGGTGGGGCAGGAGATGGAGGAATCAAAATCACATTAAAGCCCTTCTCATGCGAGGGCTTTCTCCCTTTTGATGGCCTGCTCCTGCTCCCGTGCGGCCGGGGGGGTGGAGGGGGGGGGTTGGTTGGTATTGCAAACCTTTTTCGGAGACTCTGTAGTCCCGTCAGCTCTAAATCCAGTGTCCACACTTCGCACAGATCTGATAGCCTTGTGAAGCCGTCTCCTTCCTTCTCGCGCGCACGATCCGAGAGAGCGAAAAGTTTCTGCTCCGACTGATAAAAAAATTCCTTTGAGCTTCTCGAGCTGGCAGACCTCATGCAGGTGTATTGCCGATGGGTTTGAGGCGGGCCGAGGGAGGAGGATCAAAAACTGGGGAGACGGATAGAAGTCAGGAGTGACATTTGATGTGGCTGCTGCTCACACGGAGCATGGAGGGAGACTGCGCTAATAGGAAGGCGGCCGGGGCTGCCGGACTGGTGGAAAAGTTCATGAGAGCTCCGATCCAAGGAAATAAATAAAGATCAATAACAGGTCAGACCCAAAACTCCACATCAGTCACATTAGTCAAGCTCCAATCCTAAAAAGTTAGCTTCTGTAGGTATTTCTTACATCTGGTAGTTGGTTAAGGAGATCTAAGACTTGGGAGGGAGAGGGGGGTTCTGAATGGAAATACACAACTGAACTCGTCTAACACTTGTGCAAAGTTCAACTATTTCAGTCTAGATGTCTATTTAGTTTCCTTTTATATCTACCAATCTGCCTTGATTATATAGTCAAAGTCATCCACAAACAAAAGGCGGGTAGACAAGCAGGAGCCCAATCTAAGAGCTGGACATGCCTTGAAGCTACCCTCCAGTGGCCATTGCAGGAACTGCAGCTTTAAAATGTCTAATCCAGCATACCTTGAGGTTGCTCCCAGGTCGTAACAATGCATCCGAGATGACATTGGGTTCCTGAGAATGGGGCAAGATGAAGTTTGCTGGATCATAACAGAGTTTTGAAAAATGTCCAACAAGTGTGGAACCTTCCAGTTCAGGTTTAACTAACAAAAATAATCAGAGTTCTTACGTTGGTCTAACTCCAATGCCAAACATTTTACAGTTGTGTTTTTACAAAAACAAAAAAAATAAATAGCATGATAGGGATAGCTTTTATGTTAGTGGAAAGCACTTGTAGGTATTTGCTACAGTGTAGAAAATATAAGGAAATATATGGATTTCAGCCTCTTCCGCTAGTAACTTTATGGTCCGTTCACACCAAACACGTTCGATGTGTGTTCACTTTGAATGCAGACTCTTGATTCACACCAAACATGTGTTGAGCGTCAGGCGCATCTGGTTTACATTTAAAGTCTGTGCGGAGGTGCGTGGACGGTGCATCAGATGAGTCAAAATCGCTCCAGCCGCTGATTTCCATTGCCGGCCTATTTGTCGCACGTGTCAAACACTCCAAACGCTTTAAATCACGCCACGCTAGACGCCATGACGTACACGTAGACTTTGAACGTAAATCAGACGCAGGAAACACGTTTGGTGTGAACTCACCATAAGAAACTTACACAAGGTCCCACCAGTTTTATTTCCTGATTTGGTTCAGTTCTAACCAGGAGTTTTGGAAATGTTCCCCACTGCACTTCTCTTCTGAGCTATTTGTGAAAAAGCAAAGACCTACAGGTTAGAACAACAAGTCTTTTTGGCTGTTAGCGCCACATAGTTTATTAGTCCTTATTTACATTACAAATAACTGATATCAAAATTCTTTCTCAGTACAGTTAAAGGCAAACTACAATCTAAACGTTGCCCAGAGTTTAGAAACCTGAAAAATGGAGAATATAAGGTTGAAATGTCTGTATCACAAGGTGCTACAGCAGTAACTTCTCATACAAGCATCGGTGAAAGTGATGCTTGAATTATTTCAGCACATTTATTTCTATGCAGGCTCAGTATCCTGTGTTGGTGATTTGCTGACTCGGTACATTCCTGTTCAGTTTTACCTCCAAAACAACTTTCTATTTTTAAGACAGGACATAAACTTGCAGTGCAGAAGTTTTGCTCGATTCACACGCATTTCTACAACACTCCCATATGGTTTTAGTTATTTACAATCGTCCAGATTGCTATGGTTACAAGGAAGTCAACTCCTTCTGATGTACCTTTCAGACCTCGAAGTCTTACGTTTCAGAAAAGTGCTTCAGCAATTACTTATTCACCTTGAAGCACACTGAAATGTCAGATTTTAAGTTATGACTCAGAGTTTTAATATTTGTATTTTTTTTTTTACTCTTAAATATGATAATAAATGCATCTTAATTCACATCAGCATTTATGCATGAGCCAGACTATAAGTGGAAATGATGGAAATGTGGGAAGCAAAGTGGCGGATTAATGTTAATCAGTTAATGTATCTAGTAATTACAGCCACCTACCACATTTTTAGTCTTACTACCAATAGAGTTTTTCTTTTTCAGGAAGGACCGTCACATGAAATAATAATAATAATAATAATAATAATAATAATAATAATAAAAAACATTGACCATCTTGAGTTTCAGCCTGGCTGACCATTTAAATCCCCCCTCTTCGCTCTTTTTTTTTTTGCTGAACCAACAAAAGGTTGTTGGATCGCTCGGTTGCGAACTAACATGTGGCACGGATGTTAACAGATGGTCCAAGTTATTTGGCACGGTTGCTTTCACCCGTCCCCACAAACGGCGCAGCGGCCTCCCACACAATTCAGCGGACTGATTTTTTTTTTATTTTTTAAAGAAAGAACGAGGCTAAAATGCAGAGCGCAGCAAAAGGTAAATAGATGCTTATGGCTGCACACAGAGAGAGAGCGAGAGAGAGAGAAAGGAGAGGCAGAGTGAGACTAAAGAGGATGGACAAGTGGAATGACTTATTCAAGGAGGAAGTGGGCAGCAAGAAACATGAAATTAGCACAAATAGATTATCTGTCAACCACAGGCGGGCCAGAGAGCAAGCCAAGCAGTGTGAAGGGAGAAGAGGAAGAAGAAAATAGATCGACCTCTTGTTTGTTCCTCCCTTAGGGGAGTTCCAACGGAGACGTTGCTCGCCAAATTGCTGATCTGTATTTGGAGCAGCTGTATCCAAATCACACAAGCTCCCGAACCACACGGTAATTAGAAAAGCGCCAACGAGGACAGCCGCGCAAACAAGAGCAATAAGAGCGCGTAATGCCTTAAAAGGGTTCTGTTTACACGCTGTAAATATAATGCGCTTTGGACCGGCGACAAGCCGAGGACCGTACCAGAACACGTTAAGGGGCCACGGCTCTGATTTTGCCACAGATTCCAGAACAGAAACGTCACAGGAAGATTTGACCGTTTTCATTGAACAGTATGTAATAATTACAGCTTATGGGGCAAAAGGTGAAGCTAAAGCGTAAAGTGTCGATCATGTTTTTTTTTTGTTTTGTTTTTTGTTTTACTTTGCAGTAGGAGTGCTATATTTGCTGCTAGCTTTAAATAAATCTGCTGGTTTGACCTGATTTTACGCATCATGAGACTCGATCCTTTTCTACACGCGATACAAGAGAAAACAATCCAATCCAAGAACCAGTCAGGTACGGTTTTGTGGTTTAGTGTTGCCGTAAATCCATCAAAAAAGTCTTATACTCTGGTATACAGAGACACACAACAGATCAAACCCTGGTATTCTTTGTCAAATCTGACGGGTGTGTGGCTCTTGCGCTGGAGTCAGATTTTGGTTTCCCACTCAAGCAGGTGCAGAGGACACCTGATTGCAAAGTAAAACTCAACTCTGGATTTTTGGTGCTTGTCTGTATTAAAATATTTGTTTCTGAAATTAGTTTTGCACTTCTTCAAAAACTAGAACAAGTCATTTTGGGTGTAACTTTATGAGCTCTTGTTTCGTCAACATTACTGGGGGTTTCCACAAAAGCTCCCTGCACTTTAATCAGGGTTGAAGTCCGGACTTTGACTAGGCAGTGATTTTATTTTTGTGCCTCTGTGGTAGCAACAAGTACATTTGCTGCTGTTCTTCGGATCACTGTCCTGTTGGTTGGGTCTGACCGAGATGTGTGTTAGTGCTGGGAACACTGGGAGAAGGCAGATGAGTTCAGTTCTTTCCAAAGATGGTCTCTTTCATACTATGCTATCACAACATAGTGACAGTTATATATATATATATATATATATATATATATATATATTTTTTTTTTTTAAGTTAGATACCCTAGCTTCAAAGGGAGATTTTCTCGAATGTTGACTTACAGGAAGTTTCAAAGTTTGAAATGTTTTCTCATTGCAGAAATATAGATGCGATTTTATTTCCAAACAGTCTTATAACATTTACCTGCTGCTACCTTCATTTTGGCTTTGATTTCCTTAGTACTTCGTGACTAAAAAATGATTTGGTAATGACCAAATTACTTTTATACCAGCCCGAAGTGTAAAACTATATATGAGATAAGGTGTACTTTCATTTTCCCATAATAGTTTAAGTCTATTATCTCACATCTCTTTATGGTGAAATGTCTTGCAACACTAAATTACAAACCTAAATGTATTTTAGTGGGATTTTTTTATAGTTCATGTTTGTGAAATAAAAGAAAAATGTCGCCTGACTGGTTTTTATCTAAACCACGCGTTTGTTTTCGCTCCTCTTTACTTTGATGCACCCCACTAAAATCCGGCGCAACTAATTGCCCTCGTGGCTGCATTGCGACAAAAAAGATGTTCTTTCATTTAATCAAAAACCGTTATCTGACACACGGTGTGTCGAACGAAGTCAAAATCGAAAGTTGCCCAAAATGAGCTGGGAGGCGGAGATCTTAATCAACTTTTAGGGAAGAAAGTATAAAGAAGTGACGCAACGCTTCAGTCACTGTTGGGTTTCCAAATTGCTAATCCACCAGCAGTGTAAATGTGCGAACCATCAGCGCAGCCATGAAACTGTTCCCACAGCCAGCAGAGAGAGAGAGAAAGAGAGAGAGAGAGAGAGGGAGAGAGAGAGTGCTAAGGAAGCTAAACTCAACCAGAGTGATGAACAAACACAATGCAGTAAATCTGCAAACTAGAGATACAGAAGAAATCCACAATGTAACATTTACATCATCTTTCCGGTACTGACCGGGAAAAAAAAAAGTTTTAAAACTAGCAAACGTGTTCGGTTTTTTTTAGAGGGGGATTAATGGGGTTTGTTACTTTTTAATGCTGAGTTTTGTCTCCCCGGGGGTCGGACAGGAAGGGGGGGAGGTCTTTCTTGTCTCAAGACACGAGGAGAGGAGAAATGAAGCGAGACGAGGAGGGTGGACAGAGAAACCCAAAGCCCGAAAGAGATCCTTTAGCAGCCTGGATCTCCTCCAGCTTTAATTACACCATATTGATCACAGGCAAGACGAAGAGGGAAGGAGGAGTGTGAAGAGCCAGAGAGAGAGAGAGAGCAGGTGAAACTGCAGACTGCAGTTACTGTAAAGCTTTAAAAAAAAGAGCCAGAGCAATTATTCCAGTCATTCAGCAGATTATTAGAAAATCGTCTCGTGGACCCTCCAAGCTCTCCGTCTCTCTCTCTCTCTCTCTCCACCTGCCTATTTAGTGCCGCTGATACATTGAAACAACCAGGGTGTCGGATTCAGTTAACTCACCAGCTACATTGTTTGCATCCAGCTTCCAGCTCCACAGCCAGTTTAATTTAAAATTCTGGGAATCAATTTTTTATTTATTTTTTTATCCTTAGAGCCTTCGGTTTGGTCTTTGCTTGTAATCGTCCAAAACCCGAGCGGTCAGCTCTGACACTTCTGGCTTTCATGCAACAATTTCAGCTTACATTAACATATCTGAAACATGTATGTCATTTTCTTGTGCCACATTTGTACAAAATTCAAAAGTGTTATATCAAAATATAATCTTTGTAATACCTTACAAAAACAGAAATGTCTACAAAGTACTCCTACAGAGCCATCCACAAGGTTGTAAATTTTTTTTTTTTTTAAGTTTTTGTACGTCTGGATCTTTCAGGGTTAAATGGCAACAATAATTGCCATCAAGTGTTACCAAAAAGTTGCGATGAACCTTTAACATCGCCGTGGAAACACATTATTTCAGCGACTGTAGAGTTCTCAAATGTGGACAGTCTAGTTAAAGCAACTCAACTAGACCAAATCTGGGCTTTACCAGCCCAATCATTTAGAGGTGGACTTCCTGGTTTGTTTCGGATCGTTGTGCAGCACAGAGCCTTCACCTGATTGTCAGACAGTCTCCCCCCAGATTGTTCTAGTAGAGAGCAATTTCCATGTTTCCATCAATAACGACTCATCAATGTTGTGAAACATCAAACTAACAATATTTGACCTGATAATAATCTATTTTTTAAGAGTTGTTAATTTTACAGCAGATGTAGCGGGACGGATATCTTCTATATAAAGTTCTTCATTTGTCTCGTCTACTTTCTCTCCATCAAGACTTTTATTTTTTTGTAAATGTGAGACAGGGTTTTTTCAGCAGCAGTGTTTACCTTAGAAACCTTTTCCACGGATCCCGTTTTCTGCTATAGCCTATTTCTTATTATTGAACCATAAACGCTGACCGAGTCATCTACTTGCTCTTTGAGTCTTTTTTTTTTGTATGTCAGCCACTTCTGGAAAGTTTCTCTCCTTCTTCGTTTGTGTGAATATTGGCTCTCGGTCGCTGGAGTCCCAAAGCTGTAGAAATAGCTTTGTCATGGTTCCCAGACTGATTCCCATCTGCTCATGAGTTTGTTTAGATTTAAACTGAAGAGTCTGAAAGCAGGTTATATCTCGGCGTCTCGGTAGCAGGTCTAAGCTAAGGTCCCTCATGCCTGGAGCGGATTTAGCATCCCGGACCACCACATATGCAGGTATGTGCCGGTAAAGTCCGCTTCTCGGAGGCTCAACATGCACAAGTGGTAGTTAAATGTCAAATATGCCAAATATGGGGAAGCTGTTCATGTCTTTACTGTAACCTACAAAGAGCTGCGTTTCCATCACAAACGCACGGAAAACTTAGTGGATATTTCGCAAAAACACAATTTCGCAATTGCTGTGTTTCCACTGAATAAGAAACAAAATGAAAATCACACGTGACTAATTTTATTAAAAAAAAAAAAAAAAACATGCTGCGCCATCGTTCCCCTATAACTTCCTGTCGACTTTTCCGCCGGTGGAGACATCCATTTGTCGATCACTTGACTGGTGTGATCAGAGAAAAGAGATTTGTTCGCAGTTTTGCGAAATACACCAATTTCGAGAGAGCTGAAACATTTTTCCTCGTGTGAAAAACGTTTTATCGACAGACGAAAGTTTTTTCGAAATTGCTGTATTTCCATTTAGCAAATTTATTTTCGTAATTTCAACTGCCATCATTTCACGATCAATGGAAACACGGCTACTGGCTGCAGGTCTTCGGGAAACAGGTTGGCTTTCTTTGGGAAAAAAAAATTGATTGCACAGCGATTTATAACATGGACTTGTGTTAAATTTTTTTTTTTAACTCAAACTAGTGCACCAAATTTATTCACTTTACATCTCGAAATGGTATAATTACGAACAACCCATGAGTTTTGAATAAACTTCAAAACCTATTTTAACTGACTTCCTGTTGTGAGTCAACTAAAATGATTGATTCTTATTGTCTTGACACTAATCAGGGCTCAGACAGACAGATGATTTATTTTTTACATAGAATCTGGTTTGATTTTAAGAACCTAAATCAAATTTAAAAAATGATCATTTGAAAAATAGTTTGTGTCAAGTTGTCAAAAGAATAGCTTTTTTTTTGCTGTATATACAATAAATGGAGTAGAAATACATTTGGAGAAACTTTTGCTTCATGTTTCTGTTCTGCGTTGACCTACTTTGGCAAAAAAAAACACAGGCTTTGTTTCCCAGAACATTGTGAAAAAGGTCGAAAACCTGCAAGCTCCTCCAAACCGCACTTCCCTCAGCGCCCGCTCACACTCCTGATCCACGCGGATGCAGGTTGAGTCCGGCACATGGATGCGGTCCAGATCCAACCTCAGCGGCCCGCGAAATCTCTCGCGGAGAACTGTATTCCGGGGTTAAGGAGCTTACGTTTGATACTCGACGTGCAGAGAAAGGCGTTGAGCTGTGATTTGCCTCGGGAAGGGGAAGGGGCGGTTGGAGAGAGGGGGAACGAAGCCTCTCTGTGTTGAATGTGCCTCATTATTGCTGAACTGTGCGTTACCTTTGGTAAACAGTGGGAAGCGTTTCTCAGGCGAGCCTTGCTCCAAAGGCAGCGGGGCCGGTAAACGACCGCGGGCCTCCGACGCCACAAAACTCATCGCTCAAGCCCGAAAAACCCCGCAGGGATGTAAGAGTTTGATCATGATTATTCGGAAAGAATAAATAATCTGTGCTTTCGGCAACCCCGTTCATCTCTTTTGTTGGTAAATTCCCACACCCTCGCAGTTATTTTTGTTGAATGACCTTCTCAATCACCGGAAAAGTCATAAATTCAATTTCTGAGCGTGGCATTCATTATCATAGCCCTATTTTTTTGTGCTCAGGGGTACGTCCCTATTTAGTGAGCGCAAAGTAGAGGTGTGGAGTGGTTGTACTTGAAATAATGACATGTTAGGGAAATCAATAAATTAGAGGTTAATTAAAAGCCTTTAAGGCGTTTGGCAATATAAATGTAAATAATGTCCCAGCAGCAGAGACATTATTGCAGTAAAACTGTGCATTAAACACTGGAAGAGTGACGTCGTTGCACAAGGCCTTATAGAGAACACACACCATGTAACTATGACCATGAACCCAAAGTGACTGGCTGGACAAGGAGAGTGCTATCAGAGAAACAACCAATTAACCTGGGAATGGGAACCCACCATGAAACATGGTGGTGGTGGAATCATGGTGTGGGAAAGATGAATATAGCCAAACACAAGGCCTCCAGGAAGACAACAACTCTAACTATGCAGCTACTGGCTTTTGCATTTCTACGAAATTCAACTTGATTCTCATCCCCCTTCAGTGCTCCGTCTGGGATTTCTCCCATTGAGCTGAATTTCTCCAGCAGAATTTCAGCCGGACCAATCAGCAAACANGGATTTCTCCCATTGAGCTGAATTTCTCCAGCAGAATTTCAGCCGGACCAATCAGCAAACAAGAGGAGAAGTTGTGAATGATGACGTTGATTTTCCGCGCTGGTTTAGAATTGTAGTCCGCCTGTAGTTTTACCAACGGAGGAAGTGAACAAGGAGATGAACGAAGCCGTTCAGTTCGTGTTGGCCGAACTTCCACATATTGAATTAACATGAACAGCTGCCTTCTCTTTTCGCAGTGGAGGATGTTTGTTTACAGCACAGGAAGTTTCTAGTAAGCTTCATCGCGTCAAAATGGTGCATTGCATATGTCACGGCCAAACGTTAGCAGATGGGTAAAATTTTAAACTTCCACAGTCCGGACTCTCTGCACTAAGCAAAGCGTAGAACAAAGGACTGTTTTTCTTCCAGGCTAGATTGCAGCGGAGTTAAACTGACCCAGTCAAAGCTCAGGGCTACTTGAAGCTTAGTGCCTGTGTTACTTCTTGGTAATAACTGAATAAAAATCACTTTTAAGTGTTTCATTTGTGAAGAAAAAGAAATCAAAAACTATGTATCACTTTTCCTTCTATTTGTCAATTATGTGCTGCTTCGTGTTTACAGAGCCTATTATATCCATAAAGCCCAACAAAATGCACCGACGCAATCAGAAAAAGTTCAAGAGGCGTGCAGACTTTGCAAGGCAGCATGCATACGTGGGATCAACTCTTACTTGTTGTGCCTAAACCAGACATTTCCATTAGTCATCATCCCACCCGAGGTTTTCACTGCGGCACCACCCCGGACTGGCAACCTGATTCCGACACTTTGGCCCGTTCCCTTGAATCGTTGTGACGTTCCGCCACGCTCCGCGTCCTCACGCTGCGAGTTTCTCATGTGTGAGAAGTAAAACGAGGGTAATTAAATCTTCATCTCTCTAACCCCTCCCCGACTGCATCTGTTGAACTGAGATGCCACGCTGTGTAAAAACAGATCCGCGCCCCGAGACTCCCATGAGAGCACCGAGGAGCCTGGGAAGCCGTCGTCGGCCTCTCTGCAAACAGCATAATGGCGTCTTGTTGTCATGTCATGTGACCCTCTGCGGAATCATTAAATCAGGCGCTAATTACGGCGCGCGCGGCGCCCTGACGGTTGAAACTTCACATCTGATGTGTTTCGCGCACCTAACAGGCAGCTGAGTGAGTTTGTTGTCCGAGGTGGAGTGCTTCAGCAAACCGTAAGCAGTTCGCTTGATTAAGGCACGCAGACATCTTGTGAACGCTGCACAACGTAATGGATTCCCTGCCTAATTGGAAAGAATGGTGAACAGTCGACACATTCTTTTTTACCCCCTCACAACTGGGCAACTTCTCGATAGTTTGAGGGGGAAAAAACAAACCACATGAATATCTTTCAAGCAATTATTCCTCCTCGTCAACCCTAAAAACATTAATGGCTCCTACTGTGTCATAAAATAAATAATTTTTTTTTTTTTTTTTGCTATTTTGTCATCAAAATCTTTCAGCTCATCATATACATTTTAATATTAGACAATTATCATCTGAATATACACAAAAAGGAGTTTCTAAACATCAATTTCATTTATTAGGAAAAACAGCATCCACCTAAAGCCTGGACCGGGGGAAAGTGTTAAGGTTTTACTTAATTTATTACTGCTAAGAAACCACTTTAGTAGAACTATGACAACATGAAGTAAGTGAAAAGATCTCAGAAAGCAACACATTATTCACCAACCTAAAGAACTTCAAGAACAGACATTAAGTTTTTGACGGCTATCCGTCTGGAAAGGCGTGGAAAGCCATTCCTGAGATCCAGATGTAGCGCAGTTAGAGCCACTGTCCACTAAAGGAGAGAACATTGAATGGCGGCAAACCTTATCAGAAGCAACCAGCAGTCAAACAAAATGAACCCAATGCATAGAGGACGCCTGCAGGGGGTCACAGAAGAACGTAGAACAACAACTTCGACACTGCAGGCTTCATCGGCCTCACTTAACTCCTGTGGTTATGATATAAAAATAATCCTTTGGAAAATTGCAAGTCCAAAACTCCCACTGAGAAAGCAGAAGACAAGTTTCACATTCACCAAAGATATCCCACTGACTCCCAAGAGTTTTGGAAAAAAAATTAAATAAAATCTGAAGACTGGTAAGTCAAAAGTGCAACTTTGTAGACGACATTTGTAAAACCGACAGCATCTGAGAGAGAGAACGTCATACCAAACAGTTGCCGTTTCACAAAACACCAGATTGCTCTGGGTTGCTTCTTTTGCTTGACGCATTAAATCATCTTGAGAAAACAATATTTTGTACTGTAGGAATTGTATGATGTGAAAATGTAAATGGGACAACAGAAAGCTAAAGCAGAAGAAATTTGAAAGAGAATAGATAGAACAGTACTTCTCCCGGTTGACTGTCATCGGAGCGTTTCTTACCTGCCCTGGACTTTGATGTCAGAAATGGCGTAGAAGTATCTTGACAGGTTGCTCTCGTCCACCATGGTGGCCCCGGTGGCAGGCCGAAGCAGCCGGATCCTCAGGTCCGTGATGGTGAAGAAATCCCGCAGGTTCTTGGTGGTGTCCAGCTGACCGTAAAGCGAGGCCATGTTGTGCAGTCTGGGCCCAGCAAACAGTGCAAACCGGTCCTTGATCTCGAAGCGTACAGTTTTGTCATACTTCCACACGTACCCTCGGGAGTAATCCTCCGTGCAGATGATGTCCAGCAGGGTGTGCTGGGAGAGGTCCTGCACTGTTTTGGGCTCCATGGTGAAGGCGTCCAGGCAGTCGGTGGCGTAAAACTGGTAGGGTTGCCAGGTTCGGCCGTAGTCCAGAGATTTCTCCAGGACCATCTGCTCTGGCCGGCCCGACTCAAACGTGATGACGATGTCATCGGTCAGCTCGATGGTTTTGTTCCAGGACAACGTGATGTTGACCAAAAGGGCTTTTGGGTACTTCTTCCAAGTTGTGGACTGCCAGAAGGTTGTGGGGTTGCGACCCTCGATGTCAAACATCAGCTGCGGAGGGTGCGCCAGTTCCTCGGTGCTGGCGTCGCATTCGTTGTTGCACATGTACGGATTCTCCTGCGAATGACAGAAAACGGACAGGAGATGAGAAAAACCACAGCAAAGCCGAAAGGTGTGCTGAAAAGTAGTGCGCTTGTTTTCATTCTTGAAATTCTTGCGCAAATGTCTTAGTACACTTGGAATAAGACAAAACCAACTTACAAGCAACTTTACAGCAAGATATAGGAGCTTGTTTTAAGTCAATAATAAGCACCAGCTCCACTGTCAGATTATTTCAGTAATAACAAGATGATTTCTATGTTATAAGTGAAAAAATATGCCTGTTGAACAAGTACTTTTTCATCAATATTAAGGAATTATTGACTAATTATTGACTCACATATTGCTGAACCTTTACTTCTGAGATGGTTTCTGACTTATTTCAAGTGTACTAAGACATTTGCACTAGACATTAGACCAAAAAATATTCAGTAAATTTCTTTTTGTTTTTGCAGATCAGGAAGGAATTTCACCTTATTTCACGCTTATTCACATCCCAATAAAAATACATTGGCGATAGTAATCCAAGGCGATAAATTGACCCACGGACGATGTTATTTAATCCAGAAATTCTTAGTTCTTTATATAAAAAGAAATCTCATCGACCTACTTGTGCGAAATACATCCTTGCGTTGTTTGTCGCTCAAGCCCGAATTAGACTCGCGGATCACAGAGTTTATCCCCGAGCTTTAATTCATCAAGCACTTTGCTGGAAAGAGGTCTTTCTGAAAACATTTGTCCAATTCACCACAAATCATTACAAGGCAATGTTCTCTCCTCTCGCTCCCTGGGGGCTTGAACTAGCTGTTAGGAGGAGACAGCACTCCTCCAAGAGGACCTTTCAAGTGCTACAAGCTCCAATTTATCAGGACAAGATAATCCACTACTTGATTAGGTGGGAGATGTCACCCTGTGCGTGTGAGGGTGTGTGTGCGTGTACGTGTGTGTGTGTGTGTGTGTGTCTGTGTGTGTGTGTGTGTGTGTGTGTGTCTGCCTGTGTGGAAGTGAGTGCGGCGACATGGTGAGGAAACAGCGAGAGCAGCTAGACTCTGATGTAAGACGGTGTAATGAAGCAGCGAGGCAGAGATTGAGTAAGTTAGCGGGAAAAACAGCTCCATTCGGCTAATAAGCTTCGCAAGTTTTTCCCTCGTCCTCCAAGGCAAGGTGACAATGAAACAGGGTTCTGTCAGGCCCTCTGACTGTCGGAGGGGCCCCCCATTAATATCCTGTCTGAAACGTCCCCTGCAGGTTTCCCTAAGCACCGGACAGCGGCGGCGCTCGGAGGAGACAATTGAAGGTGGGGGTAAGCGGTGAAAAATTCCAATCCGGGTTCCCGGTGTTACCGTCTCGTGGCATGAGGTTAGGTGTGCCATTAACGGCGGCATCTGGCGTAGCTTAAAATACACAGACAGATGCATAATAACTCATAGGCGACAGTTATGTGTGCTTAGAGGCAGTAGGCACTCCCTAAGAAATGCCACTTGCTATGCGTTGTGGGTGTCTGTGAAGGAGGGAATATGGATTCATGGAGGCACACCTTGTCAGAGCTTTATGGATGTAGAAGGAGGGATGAGAGCGTGTTGGTTAATTCATGTTGGTTGCGAGCTCTGCAGAGGTCTTCGTCTCAGCAAACATTGCGTATCCACCTATTATATTCAAGCTATTCTTCTTAGTGTTACAAAGAAAACCAGATAAATGTGAATGTTACATTTGTTCTTACGTTCCCTAAGCCTTGGTATTCCTAAAGATAACCTACAGCTGCAAAGAATAGTTTCACTGTCTTTAAGGCCACACCTCAAATCAAATGACCACATCACCGACTTCACCACTGCTCCTCTGCTTCAGCTAAACTACCCACAATGCTGCGCTGCATCATTTTCACTGTCACATGACCAAACAAATGTCACATGACCAAACAAATGTCACATGACCAATCTCCTCCATCCAGAAACAAACGGCAGCAAGATGGAAATAAAAATCGGTTGTTAATATCGGGGCGTTTTTATTTATCAGACTGGTACCGATATCAACAATATATTTTGCATCCTTCATTTTTTTTTTTTTTTTTTTTTTTTGCAATATTCTGCAAACTTCTCACTGTAGTTTGCTAGAATTTTGCAAATTCCCACTTGGCGAACTTTAATAACCGTTTGGAGACAGAAGATTGGGTCTTTGACTGCTACTTTGTGAGTAATTTAAGACTAAAATGGATCATTGTCCATTTAGACGCACTCTTACTCAACCTTCTCCGTCCTGGCTGATGTCACGAGATCTTGCTTCAGTCTCTCTACATAATGTTCTCTCCTTATGATGCCATTTATGCTTTGAAGTGCACCAGTCCCTCCTCCAGCAAAATAGCTCCACATTATGATGCTCGGATTCCTGTTTTGCATGTTGCAAAAACATTATCGTATTATTCTGCCCTTTTGGCAAATATATGGAATTTTGTTAGTCCTGTGTGATTACAAGAATTCTAAATATTCTTTTTCTTTTATATTTTTGAGCTCTAATTCCTGTGTTGTGGACAGATGGATGGCTTTCTTAGTAACCCATGATTAAAGGTATTCTTTAAATCCACTCTTTAATAGCTTTACGGTTAGATATTGGGCTATTAAAGGCACTTTTTGGATTAAAATCCTGACCCCAATGAATCGAACCCATAACCTTGTTGTAGTAAATGAACCCAGGCTTTGACAGGTCCATATTTAACTCTGGAACTGGATTAAAAAATAACTCAAAGCGGGTTGTTTATAACAGATCTTAAAGAGGAACAACATCCTATGCATTTCATATTCTGCATTGAAGTTCTACACATTCAAAAAGACCGTAGCAACTTTTCATAAGTTCTTTACAGCACAGATTTCATGACATATGAAATAAGACGTCTGTTGTTTTACTGCTTTTATATTTTTGTGTGTATTTGTTGCAGCTCCTGCGCTACTTAATGAATATGAATGATGTTGATGCTTATGACTTTATGCGATAAAGAATAGGACAGCTTGTGTGTGCGTGTGTGTGTGTGCGCACTTGTGTGTGTGTGTGTTTATGTGAGAAATGTAGAACAGCTGAAGTAAGGAGAGTCTAGTGCATGCACTAAGTGGATTTGTAAATTATTCAGTCAAAACTCTGGCAAAGTCACTTCCTGACCTGATTTCTCTGAATCCACGTGTTTTGTTTTGCTAAGCTCATCAGAAGTTTAGCGTGACCCGCAGGTCGACCTCTGGCACCCCGGGGTCACAGGTCAACCTGCGGATCGCAGCAGGGTGGGCCGTTAAAAGGAAGCCACCAGATTGAAGCTACGCTAACTCACATCGGTTGCTTTGCATCAGAACTTTGGCAAAGTTGCAAATATGACGAGCAAATATTTTTTTTTCTCCAATGGCGTCGTGCGTATCTTTTGTTTTCACAATATGCTTAATTTAGACAATGTTGGTGAAAAATCAAACTCTGAGCACAAAAAAGAAAAAAAAATTATAACCATGAAGAGTTTTTCCATTTTAAAACAATAAAATACAATTTGCTGTGATTTTTGAATCTGGGGAAAAAGCTGAAATATTTTCTAGCTTTACACTTTATGATGAGTCATAACAGCAAAATTATAAAATGCCAAGATTTAAGATTAGTGGTTCTCCTGAAGTCAGGATATCAGTGTGACAAGACAGGCTATGTAACAGCAAATAAGAGCAAATAAAATAGGAAGCAATCCTCTTGACTCCTTCACTTCTAAGAATAGATAAGGACTTTTCTTTGTACTGTTCTGTTTGTAATTTTGCTGAATCTCTGCGTTTTTAGAAAAGCACTCTACAAAAGAAAGTACTTTTAACAACATTTCTCATCTTGCATCAATCCCAAAGCGATATGTTCATTAAAAGAAAAAACAAACAAACTATTCCATATTAAACAAGGCAGCGATCTATTTTTATGAACTTTTTTTGGTAAATGTGAGTCAACCCACAATATATGTCCTCTGATGTGTTTGTTAACACTAAAGGGCCAGTTCTGAAATGTTGAACTGGGACTGTGACGAGAGGAAACGAGCTGTTTGGGAGCACAAAGAACATGCAGAAGAAGATGGCATTCGAGGAAGATGCCAAATGCTAAAACAAACACTCCAGAAAATGGCATTTGCATGCCACACTTTTCAGATTTTTTCCCTGTTTTTGCAGACGTCCTGCAACTATTATCGAGTTCCTTTAAATCAAGACTAAAACACACCTGTTCAGAGTTGCTTTTGACCCATTATCACTGGAACACTGACGCTGGAAACATATTTGATGCGTATTGATGATTTTTGACAACGGCACTTGATAACATGTATATTGTTACTGGTTTCTGAAAACGGTGACTGTACGATGTTTTCACAACTTTTTGTTTTTGTATTTATGTGATATAAAGCATTTAGATCTGCCTTGCTGCTGAAACGTGCTACACAAATAAACTTGATTGTCTGAATTATTACTTTGTATGTGTGTACAATCCCAATGAAATAAATGAGACTTCTGGTTTTATTGTGGCAACATATGAAAAGATATGATTACTTTTGTGATACAAAGTGCATTGGTCAGGTTTTGCGAAATAAATAAACACACTGTGTGAGCTTATTTTTTGATAAAACAGTTTACCAAATTCAAACTGTGGATCTTTAATTCTGTCTTTGACACTGAGAATGAGGAAGGCTGATGTTGTTGTTCTAGCTATACATAACTAGAGCTTACAATGGACAGGATTGGATCCCTAATGCAGGATAGCTAAAGTATAAACTGAATACTGCATTTAAGTTCCCAACAGAACAGAATGCGCTGTGGAAGCTCCCTCTGCAAGGTCAAAGGTCAGTTTGCAATCTTATTATTTCATCATAAAAGTAAAAGGCGGAAACCCCGAGGTTAAACTAGTTGCACCTTCTTCTTTTTTTTAATGAGTCATATTTATTGCTACCACTGTTGACGCCCACGCACGACTCGAACACCCGCAGAACGGACCCCCGCACACGCTGCTCCTGCTGCCTCTGCCAGCACATCTCTATAATCAGACAAAGATATATATCCCCATCGATCCCTGCGGCTACGCAGCTGAAAATCTGCTGCGTGTAGCACCTGGCAGCAGCGCTGACCACTGGTCCCTCCTCCCCTCCCTCCGTCACCCCACATCCTCCTCCAACCCCGAACACACGCAGGTTAAAACCTTTCATTAGTGTCTCCTCCGCTTCTCCGCTTAACGACAAAATACTGCCTTTATGAAGATCGATAACCTCGCCGGGGCTGCTGGAGAGGAGGAGCGCGGAGATAAAAAATGCTGAGTGTACTGACCTCCCCCCGCCCGAAAATCAATAGCAGATCTCTGCGTTTCGCCGTGGCACGCTCCGCAAAATGGATTAACGGGCCGACGGCCGCGCGCATTAAAACAATTGATGGCACGCGACAGCAGCATTTCTGTAATTACTAAAGATGTTTCTATTAATCCGAACGTGATGATAAGTGGGCAGGACGGACGGAGGTTGGACGGGGGTTGGAGGGAGGGTGGGTGAAGCCTTTGGAGATTACACAGCCGGCGGAAGAGAGGGTTGGGGGGGTTACTGTGGCGGATAGGTCACGCCAAATCAGTGCTAATAGAGATGCCTCCGACCCGCCCAAAACGCGCCGGCCTAATCCGATTATTAGCACTGCGAGGCGCTGAGATGGAGGCGAGTTCTTCAGAGGGGCGTCCTGGTTGGTTGGTGTTCATTTACCAGCGAGGAAGACGCTCGTGGGTGGATTTCATCAGAGGTGAAGAAGTTGCACTAAATCCCACCAGCGCAGTCAGCCCCCCCGCACCCCATTACTGTCAGGCTAATTTAGCCGACCAACCGGAGGAGTGACAACAAGCAGCGCTGGAACAACATGGCGGCAAACGACTGAAGCTAATCTCGCTCAGCCGTTCTCTATGAACCAGCGCCGAGGTCAGGGAGGGAAATGGAGGGGGGATGCTGCGTCTGATGCTTTGCCAGTCGAGGCTTTTAGGTACATGCCGTCGTGGTAACAGTCTCCACTGCTGCTCTGAAGATGGTAAACTTTTCAACTTCTCCACAGTTTCTTACAGTTCGCCCAGAATATATGAATAAATCATTTTTGCGCTTTTAAAAAAAGTGCAGCCCTTATTCTTATGCAGGTTCACAGTTTGCTAAGATGACAAGATTAGTTTTTTGTGTGTGTGCCTGGTGTTTTCTCAACAAACCATAATCTTTAACCTTTCTGTTAAATAAAACAAAATTAAAAAAAAAAAAATAGAAGAGCGTTTTCCTCGTCGGTTTATCGACTTGCGCCAGCAGGAAAGGACGCGAGATGTAAGCATGCGTGCACAAAAGAAGGGAGGGTTACCGAGGTCCTATCTTTTCCAATAAGCTATGGCTGCAGCGGCTGACAGCCTGGGCCCAGCCACGCTGGAGCGACTGATGGAGGATGGGACTAGCGGGAATATAAATTTACTAACAGCAGACAAGCCATCCAAATAGATGGGCTCGCCCCAATCAAATCCATCCATTTGTGAGACAGACACTTAACAGGTGGGACAGCAAATTGAGTCCACACTGTCGTCTCCACTGTCTGCCTTACACCCATACTTTCAGATACGGGCTACAAGTCAAGTTCAAGATTATTTGTACGGCACATTTCACCTCAAAGTGCTTTACATCCTAAAAATATCCACCTTTTTAGGCAGGCCTACGTAGACACTGTTGCAGTAATCGATGCAACTAAAGATAAACACATGGATGAGTTCCTCTCGATCTTGCTGGAACATTGGTCCTTTAAGAGATGTTCTTCAGGTGACAGAAGTCTGATTTTGTAGTTGTCTTTATGTGACTCTGAAGGTTCAGATCAGTCCATCACTACACCCTGATTTCAGGCCCGATCACTCGCTTCCAGCTGTAACAACTGAAGAAGTGCATTGACTCTAGATTGTTTCTCTTCAGGTCCAAAGACAATACCTTCAGTTTTCTTTCTGTTCAGCTTGAGGAAGTTAAGGCGCATCGACAAATTGATTTGTCCTCAGATTGGTTTGGAGGTGACATTGGTAATGTAGAGCTGTATATCATCTGCGTACAACTCTAAAACCCTTAAATTGACAATATGCTGAGGCCTGGAAGGTGTGCGATAACTTTGGTGTTATGTTGCTGTTTCTTAAACTTTTATGTATGTAGGCTACATTTTTTGTAGCTGTTTACATGGATTGTATGTGTATTTATTATCAGCTTTGGCAGCTGCTATTATGCAACAGTTGAGTCCATTAATCATTTTTCTAGAGATAATCTTTCTCTGCTTCCTCCTCCAGTTACTACTGCCCAAGCATAGAAACATTATGAGAATCATTGTTTTCACGCTTTTAAAATCATCCGTTTTTGTTTTTTTAAAGTTTGCAGATAAAATCAGATCACATTCCAATTATTTGAAGCTGAAAAATGTGAGTAACTCACCCTGAGCACATTGACTGCCTCCCTTGCATGACTGATTTACACGTGAGCATTTCACCCCTGATCTGAGACTAACCCCATCGTTTCGGTGCCCCAAAGACACCTGGAACTCCTGTTAAAATTTTAACAACATGGGTGACTGTTTTATTGCATCAGCTGTGTAAAATAAAATGTCTCCCCATCCTTTCCCTCAAAACAATTTCTTTTTTTTTTTTGCTTTCCGTGTGTTTCTACCTCTTTTTTTTCCAGTGGAAAGGAGAGTGCACAGCGCAGTGGGCTAAAGGGTTAAAGCTATCCCTGTGCCAATAATGAGACCTTGTGTTCCACAATAGATTCCTTCAGCCCAATCCAGGGGCTTGACTGTGGCAGTGCTCTCTCAATTTCAAAACCTCGCCTTCTCCCTCCAGAGTCATGCTAGCGCCATTACCGGACCCCCTCCGCCTCCCTCCAGTCCTGGCGGTGGGTGATGCAGACAGAAAGAGGAGCTTAACCTGGACGTGGGATGAATACATCATGCCAGTGTGACAGATTACAGTGGTAATAGACACCCTGGCCAAATCCTGACAAGGATTACAATCATATTTTCAAATGGCTCAGGGTCGGTTGAAGGTTGCCCGGCCTGCACCGCGTCGACACAGCTGACAGGGGCCTGAAATCACAGACACAAACCCAACACACTTTCCCTCGCGCCATCGTCAAAAAGGAAATAATTCAGCAAATAAAACGGGGTTTGTGGATTTTAATGCAGGTTTAAAACATTTTTAAAAACATGCTGCATTTTTTGGTGACAATATCAGCTATAATATTCTGCACTCATGTAATTCATCCTCCATTATATGACAATATTGACACATTTAAGGGGACAGAACGATGGTGACCAAGTGAAACGTCACCAACCTGTAATTGAAACCAAATACCTTCTTCATGTAGTAACTGAAAAAACAAGATGCTTGTTTCTATTTTTCTTCACGCAATATATCTCAAGTTTGCAATGCGAATTTATATAGACACCATGTGATAATTTAGCATTCTTACACATTTTTCAATTTTTATGGATGAACTACATCACTGCTAAGAGCCTTTCCGAAGTTAACGCCAGCTATCCGTCACTAGCATGTTCATAGTCACTGCTTGGTTTTAATTTAGGTCCTAATACCACAGCAGGGATTCTTCTGGAATAGTCAAATGTAGTTAAATTGAGAAGTTTGTGGAGTTTCTCACCAGGTAACCTCTTGACGTAACATCTTCACTTAAAGAAGTGAAAAAAATATATGTATATATTCATGTTTCTTGGTTTACTGCTGTGTTGATGACCAGAGTGAGAGCAACCGATGCGTCTGGTGCAAAAGCAGGTGCTAATGATGCACATCCGATGTCTTCCTGTTATTCAGTTAACTTGCCAAAAACGAAAGCGGGCGATGGCAAAAACAAACAAAAGAACAAAACCCAGCCAATCATCAGCACTAAAGCTGTGATACTGAAAACAGCTGCATGCAAATCAAATTCGGTGAGAACGCAAAAGGGGAAAAATGGACACATTTTGAAAACAGAGTAAAAAACTGAACTGGGAAAGGAAGCAGTGGAGTTTTCAAGACTTGATGCATGATACCATCTTAAATCTGACCTACATCTGAAAAATACAATGAGGTGAAAATTCTAGTAAGGTGTTAAGCTAGCAATGTCCTAACATTTCCAAGTATTTATTTTGGGTAATTTACTTCTGTATTGTGATTTTTTATTTATTTATTTACCATTTAGGACATATCCTCCTTCCAACACAGATCTGTGATACAATCATGATAAAATTAACATTCAAATTCAAGCAACATGCTGTACGCCAGACACCACAGCAGTTGTTCCAGAGCATAATTTTGAATCATCTGTTCAGCTGATATCAATTATTTGGACAGTGAGAGAACGGCTGGCGCACCGTGAGAAACGACATCGACAACAACTCTCTTTCAAAATGGTACAAAATGACTGCCTGAGAGTTTCCCACAGTCCAAAAGCAACCACCCAAAAGATTTTAAAAGACTTGACATGGTTCCTGCAGAACCAGCGGGAGACATAAAACAGCGATCCGGTGTGCAGACCCGCACCATTCGCCCACCTTAAGCACCGCCGTGTCCGGTCAACCGAGCGGAGGCCATGAGGGCGAGACGACGCTGCAAACGTTGCGGCACTGACTCGTGATTACTGCCGTCGACTCTGAGAGTTCATGAGCCTTGAAACAGCGGCAGGGGGAAGTCCGCCACCGGTGGCTTCGGCACGCGTTCGCTGGATAGGAAAACAATTTTATATTCCATTACCTTTTATATGGCAATGGAGACAGCATCGGGCGCTGCTGCGATGTGCTTTGGAAGATGATGTCCCCTGCTTAGGTGATAGTGTATTTGTGACAGTAAGTGCTGCCATCAAGGGTTGTTTGATGGCTGAGAGTGAGCCTGTAGAATAGGCGCTTATCTTGGCAGATAAGTGCTCTGCTACTGTACACTGGCACAGCTCTGAGAAGCAATAAATCATTCAATAACATGCAATGTTCTTGTACCTATAATATAATTAACTTTTTTTGTACATCTACCCCAGACGGCAATCCTGTTTTAATAGATCTTTCATTACAGACCGACTCCTAAGGCTGAAGATAAAGTAAGGCCAACAATGACCGATTTGTAAACGTTCTGCTTTTACCTTGTCTGAAATAGTTGCAGATTTCATAGATTAATATTTTTATGTAATACTTTCTATATATTAGGGTATTCCAAATTTACAGCCCAAAATGCTTCAGACTGCTGTTCAAAGCAGCTCAGGACTGGATGGGAGTGTTTTTGTTTTTTTTTTCCCACTGTTTTTAACTGTCATCCATCTTTTATTAAGATGACATTTCAGCAGTGAGTTAATACACTGGGGTGTAATCGATCTTCTAGCCGCGCAGAGCCACATCCCTCAGTCAAACTGTCCGGTCAGATAAACTGAAGACTTTGAACATCTTCACAGCGCATTACAACCACACAGGCTTAGCTCGATGACATAACCACCATCCAGTATTTAAGCTGAAATAACCCTTTGAACAATGGAAAACATCAGACCACCACTTCATCTACCGCTGGCTCTCTTTTTCTTTCTCCATATCCTAATTTGCTGCTATTGTAAAGGTCTTATAAAGCCATACACTCTTCCCCGGAGAGAGACACAGATCACTATCACCTTGACTAAGCTAATAGCCTGACCTCACAATGGGGTACGCTGCCATAGTTCCAACCCAGTGGGCCCAGACAACAAACCGCTAACGCTAGAGTCTGCCTGAACAGTGCTTGGCTTTTCTCTTCCTTCTCCAAGAAGGGGCGGGGGAGGAAAAAAAGGAAGTGAGAAGCAATCGAACAGCAAAGAGCGATACGCAGATCACTCCATCAGACTGACAGCCACATGGAATCAACAAAACGTCTTATCATCATCAAGCTCAGTGTCTTTTCGATCTTTGACTTGTTTTGAATGTTTGGGATGCTGTTCGTCATGGTGACCATATTTTGGTTTCCAGATAAGAAGAGACGCCGCGCTCCGCCACGCACTTCGCCACTGTGCGCTCTAAACCCAGAGATCTACACTGATGTCAAATAAAAGGAAGTTTGTGTTCCATTCGTTACGCCGGTCAATTCCTATTGACCCCCTGGAAACGATGAAAACCCTAACATTTTTATCAACCAATGAAAACACCCCTGGGTCCTAACACATTTATGTGAAGTAATAGTCACTGAAAGTTACCAAAGCAGGATCTACAAGCTGCTCTTTTCTTTTTGAAGTTGTGCTAAGCTAAAACCTAGTTAGATTTACCTTGGTATTTCTGGTTGTGATGTGGTGTGCTTGGCCGTTAGCCTCCCACCAATTAGAGTCGACCTCAAGACAACAGCTTCACTTTTTCCTGCCAATTTTCCCCCTTCCACCCCTGGATAAAGGGATGGATTATTAACAATGGCAAGCACACACACAGTGTAAAAGCCCACAAGTAAGAGACTGCTGTGTTTTTGTTTTCAGCTGTTTCTACAGCAACCTTTCTGAATCAATCCAGAGATGCTAGTTGTGCTAGTAGCTCACATTGTTCTGTCCTGACACAGCACTGGTCATGTTTCTGAGTCTATTTCCTGATGCTGAGGGAAATAACTGATCTAAAACCCAAGGCAGGGAGGATTACCACAGTCCATCGGCCAAAAACAAGAGTGTGTTACCATGGGGACGGAAGATGGACAACATAGCTGACCAAGCAGCTACATTGATTTCTTGGTTTCTCTTGAGGTGTCAGGAAATGTGACAGGTGAGCTCTGCTTCCAAATGCTGTTTCATCTCCTATATCTGAAGGAAGACGCCACTTTATTTGTATCCTCCAGACAACGGGAATGCTCTTTTGTCTCATTAGCTGACATACATAGTATGGCTTTGCACTGCTTTTCACTTGTTTGATATTTAATTTAATTCCTCTTCGTCACATTATAAACGGGACTTGACATCATCTCCTTGATCAAAACAACTGAATCCATCTGAAGTCTTTCAGTACGTCTCTTCTTATACTTTTATTTGTACGCTTTAAAGTGTCTACTGCGAAAACCTCTCACACAGACTGCTGAAGGAGGCCTCAGTCGTTAGGAAACTGTAAAAAGAAAAAAAAAAGAGCAACTTTTCAACTGAACTTGCCTTTTTATACAGTCAGGGAAAGATAAACACACCTGAATAAAAATGTGGAAGTTAGAGAGACAGACGCTGTGAAAATCAGAATCAACTTGAAGTAATTAGAGAAAACATCCGGTGAGATTCAAGCTTTTTTATTTAAGATAATTTTAAATGATTTTTTTTTATTTTTATCGTAATGGAATCCCCCAATCTAATTTAACTGAGCTTCAGCCATTAACAAAGAAAAACAATGACAGAGACATACCTGGAAAATGTACCAGCTGTGTCTTCATCAAAAGGCAGTTCAACTAAGTACTGATTTTATTTTTTTAAACATAAAAAAGAAAATCTAATGTAAAGCCGTGCTGCTTTCAATTTGTAGTTATGCGCTACTTTATGTTGCGCATAACTACAAATTATGCGCAGTGAACCAGTGAACCACATCGACACTTCTGGTTGTAACAAATAAGATCGTAAAGAAAAAAAAAGATAAAGGATGTTAATATTTCATATTGAACCTTTGGGTTTGCCTCCTGTAAGCAACGGTTCTGCTGAAGCTCTAAGGATCAGGAAACATCAGTATTCTGGACACGCCGCAGTTTGAAGTCCAGCACAAATAACCTTCTCCGACCTTGAGGCCAAAGGCGAGAAATATCGACTTTTGGTTTGGACAGGTGCCACAAGTTTCCCATTGTGATTTAGAACCACGGAGAATATGACCTTTCTTCAAACTATGGCAAGTTGATGTGATAAAAACAAACAAATAAATAAATAAAAACCCATCAGGGGTAACCAGCTGCTACTGGACGATAAAGAGAGCAGCATGCTGTCCGACGCGATCTTTGCCCAGGAAAGTCTCACTGTCACATGAGTGGACCAAAATCTCGCTCCCGCAGCGAAGTCCCTTCAACGGAGCGTCTGTCATCAAGCTTCGGCCCTCATTAGTTTCTCTGGAGACTGCCATGAGAACATCAGGATCCCGCTCCTGCTAATGAGCGCTCCTGTGTCTTGGTCAGCAGCAGTCGGAAGTGAGGTTTAAATTTAGAAGCTAATTATTATCTCAGACAGGGAATTGGTTGGAGGGGGAAAAATGTCTATTTTGTCATACGTAGTGTCTTTAAAATTTATTTTCCCCACAAGCTGAGGATTCTCCCAGTCGGGGATATTTACTGCGCGGTTGGGAAGCGTCACCAGGCTTCTCCGTTAGACCGCTGAAGATCTATTTAGTCATTCTACGTGGAGGCTTTCTTCTTCTTCCCGCCCATATATATCTTTGTCTCCAACCCTCCTTGCTTTTTTTTTTCCTCCTTTTTCCTTCCTCAGCCCTGAATCTGTGAAAATGATTGGCAGATGACTCCTGGGAAAAAAGAAAAAAAAAAGAGCTTGGGCCTTTTCCACCCTCGCAGCTCGCAGGATCACGACACTCAAACACACTGACAAGCAAAGCGTCTGCACACACACACACACACACACACTGAAGTTCTTTATAGAGGCGAGTCACACAGAATAGTGAAGGAGAAAGGAGCACACGGAGGGATCCACACGGACACCTTCCTGTCTTTGACAGCTCCGTATATTTACAATAAGAAAAAACAAAACTGAAGAGGCTCTTGAACTTGTTTCGAAACTCGACGTTTTGGGACGTGTTGATCTCGAATGTAAACGGAAAGACGCAGCATGTAGAGGAAATGAGCTTTGCACCTGAAGTCTATCGCAAAATAAATTGAAAGTGTGCGTCTAATGAGACAGCTGTAAACTTTGTTGTGGCTAGTTATTCAATATGCTAAATATTTCAGTCTCTGAGTGAAATCTTAAGGCTCTTGCGTACTGTGGTGTATGATGCGCCACGGACATTTGAGATTTTATAGTCAAACTTACCAATTGTCTATATTTCTCATGACAAACTCCATTTCCCACAATCCAAATGGATGCTAACAAGTTTGATAAGCTAATTGGACGCCTAGCTCCATTTCTTCTCCACCAGGGCGGCCAACGAACACCAGTTAAGTGTTGGGGATACGCAATATTGGATTTTTGGTCAATATCCGATATGCCGATATTTTAAAAGTAATTTGGCCGATAACCGATACCAATACCGATATTTATCCAGGGCTTGTAAAATGGACTATTGGTGAGGTTAACCAGTTTTGGCCACCATGAACTCATCGTAATGGTCAGAATGATGTTTCTTCAGATGTAGGACTTTGTTGTCGCTCCTCCTCACATCACCAATGATGATTTTTCTGGACAATTCTCCAAGAGATTTTATTAATTGCAACTAATTTACGATTCAGCATGGGGGTAAATACTTCAAGGAAAGAGAGACTCCCGTACTTTGCAGCTCACACTAAATGTGTGTTCTTTGCTTCAGAGTTATAGAAAACATATATGAACTGGCACAGATATAAAGTCAAAGCCTGTCAAATAAATCAAAACACCAAAGAATATAATTCTACTTTCCCAGTGTCATTAAAGTGATGACTATAAATTTTTAACGCTGCCCGCTTTTAAGAGGCCACATCAGTTTGTTGTTTTTTTATTTGTTTTTTGTTTTTTTTGGAAAGTTGTCACTCTCTTTCCCTTCATCACCAAGCTTTTAAAAAGTCAGGAAATAACTAAGAAGAAGAAGAAGAAGAAGAAGAAGAAAATCCAATATCAAGCAGCCAGAAACAGCCAAACGCAAGTGGATCCACTTGATTCCACGACAATAACGTCAAGCATCTGCCACCATTGTAATCACAACCCTCAGAGGGAGTCGAGTGTGCTCTGCCAGCTGAGCTCCTGATGAGCCGCCATTAGAAAAAGATGAAATACGAAGAGAGGGCGAAGGGGTTGAGAAAGAAAAAGAGAAAAAAAATCAAAAACTTTAACGGGGCCAGAGGGGAGGGGGGGGAATACCGCACTAATCAACTCCACTCTGCAGAAATTAGGGATAAATGAAGCTCTCTAGCAGTGATTAATTAAACCAAGACATTCAAACTAATGAGACCACACAGAGCAATGTGTACGCACACACGTTTTCCTCGGGTTTGTACCGCAGGGCGGCGCGTGCCAGTTTCTGAACGAGCTTGTTTAAAGATGCGCCGGCTGATTTTCAGATCGGAGACACGCAGGAGTGCCCGAGCGCTCCGAGACAGAGAAATGCAACGCCGGCGTGTTTTAATGTTAGCTTTCATATAAATGCAAATATTTAACACTCATATCTTGCTGGATAGGGAACAACGACTCCCCCTTAGGAAGTTAGCAGAGCAGCAAGCAGCAGGTGATCATGTGCTGATGAAAGGAGTTTAACAATATGCTGAAAGAGGCGGGGCGGGGGTGAGGAGAAGTCGACTTTTTTATTATTATTATTATTATTATTTTTACACTTTTATGTCAATGCGCAGCATGCTGTTCACGTCTCTGTGCACCAGCTTTCGAGATCTTGCAAACAAGCGCGGCGGCATTCACATGAATCGATTTGAGTCAGTCATTCTGCCGTGTTTTCTTTTCCCCTACAGTTGATCTTTTAATCTCGTCAAGTTCTCTGCTAAAAGTCTGGCGGCTCCTTTGAATTAGAGTTTTGTAGGAAGAAACAAACCAAAAAAAGAAAAAAACCCAGTAATTTGTAGAAATAAAACTTGTTGGTGGTACAAATTAGAGATGCACATTGATTTTCAAATATTCAAATTATCTAGTGAGTTTTAAGGATGCGCTACAAGTGTAGAGTGGTGGCAATGCATGTTATGCTGGACACGAATAATCCTCCTCACACATCCTCAAAAACATTCACGTATCGAACAGTCAAAATGTTTTGATCACTTAGTCTTGGTCAAATAGAATTTTCTTTAATACAACAAGTTAACCAGCTGTTGAATCTGCTGGTTTTTCCTCACTTACCCAACAGATTGTCCAAAATATTCAATCTGGGACATTCTGCTACATGTGGCACAGCATCTACCAAAATCATCTGATCAAGTTTATTTAGCAAATTTCTGCAACAAAACAAAAGCAAAGTGACTTACGTCGTAAAAACACAAAAATAAAAAGTCGTGAATCTACATAGAGTCGATAATGGAGAAACCAGAGACAAACGTTACATTTTGACGAGCGCCATCATCACAATCATCAATACACCTTGAATGTATTGGTCAGTGTTACATTTATTTTGGTTCAGAAGCCTAAAGGTTTTAGCGTTGATTTAAAGTTTCTCAGTGTTTCAGCTGTTTTGCAGTTTTCTTAGAAGCCCCACCAACATACAAGCCCAAATTCTTTGACTTATATTTAAAAGAGAAATATCACTTGGAGGCACCGCTAAGCAGAGGCATGTCCGTCCTTCTAAACGCTGGGTCACAACCAATTTGCAGTTCAGTTTTTAGGGATTCACTTAGCTGTGGATTTTTCTGTGCAATGGTAGTCCCAAATTCCGCCAATTTGCTGATTGTTTCCAAGAGTATTCAAAACAAAAAGCTAATTTGTAAGCTGAAACAGCTAGCTGCAAATGCTACTGCTAGCATTTTGAAAGTAGCCAATCCAGAAGTACCATTTCTTTCAACTGATCGGTTGTTCTGACAGGAATAGGAAAACACAAGAGTGTCGATGTTAGCTTGTGCTCTAACGTTAAAACAGTTTTCTCTGTATGCAGTGACGCATATTAAGGTATATTTGGTGATTGAACTGTTAAAATACGCAATTAAACACATTTTTCAGAGGAAGTCTCAAGTATTTTCGAATTTCACAGAATGATGTGCAGACCTGCAATTTCCACACCATAGTTATGTTAGTTGGAGTACTTTGACCTAAGACGTTATATTTGCTTCAAATATTTTTGACAAAAAAGAAAAAAATCACCAGCTCTTAATTCAATTATTGTAATATATTAATGTTCACATCAACATTACATTTCCTCAATTATGTTGAAAATTTCTGTAGACATACAAGCAAAATTCTTTGTTGTATTTTCAATTTTTAGCCATATTAATTAACAGTAAATAGTGAAGCAACTGCTTTATAATGACAATTTTAGCTTCAAATGACAAAAACAAAAACATGACATCTAGTGGGCAATCAACCTTCAGATAAGAGTTAAATATAACATGCAGTTGAAATCAATCATAATAGACACTGGAATGCCCAACATAATCATGTTCAGATTAAATGTTTGGCTTCTCTTTCAATTATTACAAAGCCTAAATCAAAGGAAGCTTTTAGTATCACAATTTTCAGGAACATTCGCTCCTTAAAAATAGCACATGAAAAACTTTTACCAGAAACTACTCTGTGTCTTATTTTTAATGTTTTTCTTTTTCTTTTTTTTTTTTCCGTTTCAGGCATTTCAATACAAAGACACTACTAACTAATGAATCGTCTTCTTGCAGGGTACAAAATGATCTGGGACGCAGAGTCATCCCACCTGGAGCTGGCTTTCTTTGTATGCAGAGGTGTTAGATGTTGGTTTCTGTAGAACCGATCCGTAAAATGATAAAACAGCGCTGACTGCGGGTCGCCTGTCCTATTTTAGCGCTTTTACTATTTCTGTGCCTCTGCAGGGACGTGCGCCAATGCAAACGGATTCTGTGCGAGAGCGTCGACTTTGCATTTTAAATTCCGTGGGAAGGTTTTGCTCATTAGCCGACGCGCTTCCTTTTACTCGGATACGTTTGTTTGCACGCGCCGCATTTCCGTTATTTACACCGCAGCGTCACAAGCTGCATCAATAATGCAGGAGAATTATAATCGTATTTGTTTCTTGTGTTACAAACGGAGATACTAATTAGTGGAATTAAGAAGAACTGAATGTTGCTGACAAGGCTTTACATATAAATCCTCTGCAATAACTTCTAGGGTGTTGTGTTGTGCCAATAACTTGTTGACGGCTACAAATTGGAGAAATTGGCCACAGATGTTAACTTTTCATTCAGTGTTGCCAACTTTGCTGCTGTATTAGTGATAGCAACAATCATGTAGGTTTTCATATAGTGCAACAAATCTACAGAAATAGACACATTTCTTTAAAAAATAAATAAATAAATCAGCCAATGGACCAAAACTTGTGTGAAGTTTTGTAAATTAATAAGGAAAACAAACTCTAGATATCTTGAAATCACAAGAAATTGTTGACAGGTGAGGTTAAAACACAATAAATATGTTAAGATTTACAAATAAAACCCCTTTTCACTTTCCTTTTCTTTTTTGTTTAGTTTCATAGTTTAGTTTTCTTAACTCTGACACAAGTCAAAGTAAAAAAATATATATATATACTTTTTATCCAGTGTACATCAGTAACCTTAATGCCCTCTGTCCTGTGTGTTTCCCTGCTTTAGCACAACTCATTCAAATGATCGCATTGCCTCCATTAAAACGACAGCATTTAATGTTTATAAAAACACCTGACTCACTGTGTGGTAACATTATGGTATGAGACAAATAATCTTTGTGAAAAAAAAAAGAAAAAAAAAAATCAAGCTCCTACACCTCATCGCTGAGTCTGAAGAAATGCTCCCGGCCAAACTCAACCAATCAGAGCCGGGGGGAGGGACTTAGCTCTTCTAGCCAACCTCAAATTCATACTGCTAAATGAAGTTATGGTGGAGAAACAACTTCCTGTTCCAGGAAAACTGTTTATCCTCCGTCATCGGTGGCTAAGCTAACTAGCCTGAGCAATCACGGCTGTGGGGAACTAGCTGTAGCGTAGCAGAGAGTGGCCCTAAGACCCTCCTCCTAGCGCTGATTGGTTGTTTTCTGTATGAGCGATATATTTCTGCAGCTAGCACTAACCTCTGACCCTTTTTTTTTTTAAACAAAAGACACCATAAAAGTAGATTTAAGAGTTTAAATGGACCAAACATCAGAACAGCAGACTGGCAGCTACATGCAGGCGCAACACAGTAGCAGCATGGATGGAGATGAAGCGACTTTCATTGGTGCCTCCACCCACATTTCATTGAAGGCAGTGAAAACAACACATGCCCTCACAAGTCATCAGCAGCAAAGAAAAAGCCACCTAGGTAATCTAGTGCTTTTGTTTTTGAAGAGGAGTCTTTAGGAGGGGTCTGAAAACTTTGCATATATATCGACAAAGTGACAGTGACGGCGTGGGAGGACACTTCCTGTTCAAACGCAGAGCCAAGAGTTTGCTGACAGGACGGGATGACCTGTCAGCGCAATCCAAGTTTATTACGCTGTCAACCGCTGACAACATAAACGTGTAATGATAAAATATAAACCATAACGGACCTCTCTCTCTCTCTCCCTCTCTCTCTTACACACACACACAAACACAAGCACACAAATACTGCTATTTATCACCCAGAGATTCCTTTACCGGGTGATAAATGGTGCGCATCCATCCAGAGCAGATGCTCACTCTCATGCTAAGCTGCTGTCATATTGTTTCCCATCATGCCATGCATGGTGGCGTGTTGGAAAACCCCATGTTGTGTGGGTCTGAGTAAGAGGGAAGGAAGCAGATTTTTGGGGTCGATACGGAGAAGAACGGGTTTCGCTTTCACGGCGCTGCCCGTCTGAACGGTGTGTGTAAACTGGGATCAGTTACGTGGAACTCAAACTTTTCTGCTGCGTCCTGAACGGATACGTAATTTTACAACCTGGGTTCCTCTTTTGGAGCATCCACTGCGATTACAAGCACATTGCTAATTATGCAAATCAGGCTGTTAAGGCTGTCAGAGACCTGGGCAAGCAGAAGTTACTTTTCTAACTGAGTTGACTCTTCTTACACAACTACTTCACCAGTTACTTTAAAACAAAAGTGTAAAATACACACATCGTAGCCTCAACTTCAAAACAATAGCTTAACTCACTTATCCAGGCAACAACACTCTCAATACGCTTCTGTAAAAATTCTACTGCATCCTAGAAATAACTTGAAAATGCAATAATGCTGTAATTAAAAGAGTAATCTTATACTTTTACTTGCTCCCAGCCCATTTCTGATTTGGGAGTTTGCTTATTATCTCTTTCTCTGCGTCGGTATATTGACGCCACGGCGAGTTGTGGGGGTGGCTATGTACCACCCCCAAGTACGGCAGTGAACATAATCAGATGGTGAGAATAACCAGTGAGATTCATTTGAACTGCATTCTATGTGTCTTATTTTAGTCTGACAGGAATCAGACTTTTTTTCTTTAATTTTTTTTTT
>NW_006800132.1:700487-717028 GCF_000485575.1 Poecilia formosa
TGTCTTTTTTACTGCAGTGAGCCTCGATGTAGTCAAACTCCGTCAAGTATCTCATTGTTTTTATGCCATATTAGCTTCGTCGTGGCTACAGCAAATTCAAAAACGGGAGATTCAGCTTTCACATTCTGAAAACAGCTATAAAAATCCACATGTCCACATATTGTTTTCCTAATCTATTTTGCCAATTTCCATCCATCCTTCTGCACGGCACCCAGACTAATGAAGATGCTGTCAGAACTGGCAGCGCTGCGCTTTCTTCGTTTGTGTGCGTAGCAAATGTCTGCCGACTTTCTGGACTCTCGACGAGGCCAATGTGCGCGCCGAGAATTTTATTTAATTTTTTTTCAAATGCTAATTAATCGGGCGATCGTTTACCATCCGGAACAAAAAGTGGGAAGGGATTATTTGGACTGACGAGCGCAGTCAGAGCTGTCTTGTCTCACTGGCTCGGCGTTGTCTGTGCGACGGCTTCAGGCTCAAACCACCAGAGAGACTCTGTTGGCAGAAAGATGGTTCGGCCCTGCCAGATCTCCTCCCAGTTTTAGCCTCATAATGGGAACGTGGCAGCCAATCTATCTGATTTAATAAACCTCCAAACATCAAGTAGTTCATATAAACAAGCTTTCGGCAACGTGAAAATGTAGCATAATGATATTAAATTGCAAATATCAACTTAGTGCAGAGATCCAGCTGGACATGAGATGGAATCAGTATGTGGAGTACAGGTGCTGGGCGGACAATGAAATATTCAAGGTTTCTAACTGGCAACCCAGTTTCTTCTTCTGCACCCAGTAGTTGGTGTAAACTAGCAAGAAAGTGAAACAACAAAGTATGAGGACCGCTTGTGTTTCCTGTGACAAATGATTTATTGGAAAACATGACTTCAGGAGGCCAATGAAAAGGTTAAAATCACTTCATCTTTGTTTTTTGTTTTTTTTACCACAATCTCAAAAAGTTGTTGCTGAAAGACCCTTCAGTTTTCTGGAAAATGTCACCAGATTTGTATTTAAAATCTTGATGAAAAAAGTAGATTAAAAAGTTTTCCCAAGCTTCTCGTTGGCTTGGAACAGAAACAACAGGACATCGTCCACCATATTTAACAAGGTGCTTTTCCCCAACATTCATTCATTTGACCAGTCCTCCTTGGAGCCAAATAGATAAAGAACAGTCCCGTTTCACTGAATCACACACATCCAATTTAAGTCCAATTGGTGAGACAGCATCCAAAACTGGTGACGACCCCAAGATGCCACTCTCTGCCTCAGCTTTGCAAACTTTTCAAACATTGGTCCAAAACTTTACATGGACCAGTCTACGCAAGTAGCTTTTTTCTGTTGACCATTAGCAGCTACCAGAACCGACACAGATATTGATATCGAATCGGTGCATCTCTGCCGAACACCGTAAATCCTTCGCCTTCATTAGTCAAATATGTCAGATTTAGCCTCACATACCTGTAGCTACTTCAGACAAACCATAATCTATATTTCCAAACCCGCAAACGTAACAATAAGTCAGCAGCGTCCACCTCTTACAGAGGCTGTGCAGCCTCAGCGTTTCCAGGCGACAATCTGTCGTGCGCCTTGACGACGAAAGGTTGCGTTTTTCTGCGCTCCGGAGGAACTCTGATGGAAGTTAAATATAGGAGAGGAATGGAAATAAAATATACAGTAAGGCGGGGAGAGAGGTGAGACTTTGGGAATGCTTGAACAGCGGCAGGCGATGGAGGGAGTACGGTCTTCATTTACCAATGCTGGAGGATGGATGACAATTCAGCAGAAGCACTCTTGCCTTCATCGTGAAAACACACTGGAAGGTCTTAACCTCCATGTGTACAAAAGATCAGCGTCAATAAATGACCAACAACTGGCAAGTTCCAAGTAGCTCAGCAGATTGTTACGTGAGAAACACGAAGAGAGAGTAAAACAGACGAAGCTCATTGCAGCAGCATTTCTCCACCAGGGGAGGAGGAAGGGTGCGATTGGCTGCCGGAGACAGTTTTCAATAATTCAGGCCGGTCTGCTCCTCACCTCAGCCTGCGTGTGCCTCACACAGAAACCATCTTACTTCCCCAATCTCCGCGCTACTAGCGCAGGAGCCTCTTAGCCTCCGTTAGCGCCACAGAGTCGCCTGCTCTGCTTAAAGCTCCCGCTCCAGATCACCGGAACGGGGAGAGCAGAGTGATTCACAGAGCGACACGCCTCTGCCCTGCGGCTCCGTCAGCCCATTTAAAATTACAGTTTGTTTGGTTTCAGAACATTAGCTGATTACTCCACCGGCTCCACTTAAGCCGTGTTTTATGGCCGGCGATAAGCCCGAGTCATTGACATAATGCTGTTCTAATTTCGAGTAATGATTGTTTTTGCCGTTTCCCCATGCCGCTGAGGTCTGCTGGCGTTTTTGATGTCTAACACACACACACACACACACACACACACACACACACACACACACACACACACACACACACACACGCACACACACACACACGAGATACAGCCACTCTGCTGACAGCTATACGCTTTGTTTAAACTGTTTCTTTTTTTAGTTTTGAGGCAAAATTACACCAATTGTGCCTTGAAATATCAACAACGTCTTGGACTTTCACAACATGTCTTTGTATTTTAATCAGATTTTACGTGACCAACAGAAATTATTGCATAATTGTGACTTAAAAGGATGTGGGGAAAGAACGACATATGGTTTTCTTTTTTTTTTTCTTTTTTTCAAAGACAAAAAATCTGAAAAGTCTGGTTTGTATTTAAATTTGTGTAACCGTCTTTTGCTGCAGTTGCAACTGGAATCTTGGACATACTACCATTTACTAATTTAGTTACTTTTGAAGGTGATCGATTCTGCTATACTTTCTTTAGGGGCAGCAGAGAAAATGCGCCTAAAGAAAAAAATGAATAAATAAATTGTCCGCCACACTTTTCAGATTTTGAAAGCCATTTTCAAGGGGTCTGTGAGGCGCCGGACCGGCAACAGTTTCAGAAATAAAACTTTAGTTCCTGCTTGTGCAATAAAATGCTCTCTCTAATTTTAGCGCCTCGCCGGCAACCGAGTAGCTGGAGAATAAAAAGCTTTTGTTTGTACAGAGCGCCAGATTAATTCACACACAACAGCTGGGAGTTTACACGATGCACAGCAGGCGCAGCGGATTAAGCGCGGGCCCGAGCAGACAAAACTCCGAACCCCAAAACTCTCAGAACTTCCACTCTCGCTATGAGGCAAAACGTCAAAATCAAGACCGCCTGTCAGTTTTTCCAGCAACATGAGCACAACTCGCCGCCTTGCTTTCGCTCCCTGCAGGTGTCTCCTCTTTTTCTTTTTCTTTTTTTTTTTCATTTCCAGGAGAGGAAAGACAAACAAAAAAAAAAAAAAACAAACAAAAAAAAGAACACTCGCTAATTTGAAAAACAAACTAAACACTGAACACGGCTGACTTGATAACAGCTGTCAGTGCGACAATCGGCATCATCAGGTGGGATTTGAGTGGCTGTGTGCACGAGGCAGCCGGGCGGCGTCCAGAAGGGATTTGAAGTGTGTGTGTGTGTGTGTGTGTGTGTGGGGGGGGGCGGACTGTGTTTTCAGCGGCTGTCACTCAAAACGCGTTCCAGACGTCTACCACTCTGTGCTGGATGCTAATAATGTTAAACTTGTGACATTCTTCAAAAACACAGCCATTATGCCACCAGTAATTATATAGCGGTTACAAAACAATGGGCCTGGGCACAGCTGCCAACGAGCAACATATCTAAATGTAAATCTCCGTACGTGGAGAGAGCAGCTTTGAGATTAAAGCGGAGCAACCGAGTTTGTTCACTTGATGAAACGGTTTAAGTTTGACACGCTAAACCGAAAGGGTGGCAGCAGGGGTTTCTCCATCTGAAGGAACGGTATATTTAGAAACGCATTCTGATCTGGTTAGCGTCGCCATGTGCCCTCACCGTCGCCCTGGGTGTCTCCTTCGTAAAATCAGCTCGTCTGAAGACGTAAAACGTCAGCAGCTCGGCGAAGAGGAGGGAAGGCTGGGGTAAGATGAGCCGCGGCTCGTTTCGAGGAAAAGGTTGTTTCTTTAATTCAAACGGTTCATGTGATCAAATACTTAGGAGGAGGGCATTGTTTAAGGACGTTTGTGTGGGCAAGGCGGTTTGGATTTTGTTTTTTCAAAGTTTCGTGAGATTTCACTGCAAAAAACGCAAAATCTTACCAAGTCATTTTGGTCCAATTTCATGTGCAAGTATGCTAGTACACTTGAAATAAGACAAAACTAACTGACAAGTAAGTTTTTAGCAGGACACATAACTTTGTTTTAAGTCAATAATTCCTTAGTTTTGTTATTTAAAAAATTACTTTTTCCATTGGCAGATTATTACACTTCTAAGACTTTTTTCCCATGTTACAAGTGAAATAATCTCCCACTGGAACTAGTGCTTTTTCATCAATATTAAAGACTCGTTGACTTAATACAAACTCTTATACCTTGCTAAAAAGTTACTTGTAAGTTAGTTCTATTTTATTTCAAGTGCACCAAGATATTTGCACTAGAAACTAGACCAAAATTACTTGGTAAGATTTTGTGCTTTTGCAGTGTTGCGTTCAAATCCTGAACAGATATTTTTCAATTTGTTTTATATGTCAGTTGTGCTATCTCTCATTCTGATTGTTTGAAGTCAGACACGACATCCTGAAACAAATGCAGGTATCTGCTCATCTTATCCACCTCACCCTGAGACGTCATGAGGTTCTCGTTTACTTGTTCATCCATTTTCTACAGCCAGACCCAAAGATTTTTTTTGTCAACCTTTTCCTGATTATATACATCTATGAACGTAGAACATAGACGTAGGATTAATATATACATATATATTAAAAACATCTACAATCTCTAATCAAGTAAAAGCATAACTTGAATTTACTCGCAGCAAAACTAGACAATCAACATGACATCGTAATCATAGTGACCCATTTGCCTTGCAGCACAACCGTCCAAAACGTCGCCGTAGCGACCAGGATTATCTCAGTTACGTTCCCTGGAGTCAGGCCAGCCAAAACAGGGGTAAGCCAAAAAAATAAAAATAAAAAACTGTGAGCGCCAACCAGCATATGCCAGCCTCCGCCTACACTTCCCAGCAGGCACTGCCCTATTGTTGCAGACTTGCTTAATGACTGCTGCCAACATTTCACTGGCACACCCCTCCTTCTGTAGGAAATGCATCCAGTCAGCACAACAGTCTAACACGTTTAACTCCGGTCTCTCTCGTTCATTCACGTGTGAACTGATCTGAAATGGGAGATTAAAAGGCGTCTTCTCCTCTAATTGTGGTGTAATGATGCAAAGTGCTTCAGATTGTTAAGCCCCTTACATAACCAAAGCAATCAGCTCTTCCTCTCGGCCAGAGGGGCCTGGTTAGGGAGGGACGTCCGAGGTCGGATCCTCAAAGGCTACATGTGTGTCAAACTCAAGGCCCGGGGGCCAAATGTGGCCCGCTGTAGCTTTTCATGAGCATTAAGTCATCAATAAGTCCCTCCAGCTTTTCAACAAATCTGCAAAACTCCCTCAAAATTCACACAAAATCTGCAGATCTTTCTGACTTTTGCTGCTAATTTTTCTCAAAATTGGCCAAAAACATTGGGTTTAAGGAACAGCTGCCTCAGCCAAACTTGATGTCAAGTCATAGTCCGTGATCCGATACGGCGATTAATAAACAGTCCCGTTCAACATTGTACATTAGCACAGATATCATAAAAATTCCTTACAAATATTTCTAAACCAGCAAAATCTGACTTTGACTGGCAAAAAAAAAAAAACACACAAAAAAAATACAATCACGAAACCCTGACCAGTGTGAAAAGACGTTCAATACGATTTCATTTTAAGAAACGCCGAAACAAACAGCTACTTATCGAGATTTGGTGGGTTTCATCAACACGTAAGTGTTCTTTAAAAAGAACATTCGTTGATTTGGCCCGAAACAAGAGCGAGTTCGACACCCCTGCCGCAGGCTGACGCAGCGAGCCGCCTCGCGCCGGGTCCTTATCTCTTGGCAGAGCAGAGGCCGAGTCGCTCGGTGCCACATGGCACCCGGATGCGCAGTCAGTCCCACACACCAACAAACCCGCAGACACGCTGGCTCTCATGATCCGATCCCCTGGAGCAACTCGCAAAGGTTCAAAGGAGTCCGGGGCTGGAGACACTTATATAATTAACATGAGAATGAAATGAAGCTGGAAATGAGGATGAGTGAGGTTTTTCTTTTTTTCCCCCCTCTTCAGTCATAATTTTAAACAAGAACTGAAAAATTTTAGGAGAGCTAGAGTATCATGGCTGTGTCTTCAGTGAACCATAACATCTTTCTGAGATCAAAGATAGCTTTCGTTTCGACGTATTATCTTAATTACGTGGGATTTTGCCTGGTAGCAGTCAGACTGTAACCACTTTGTAGGTTAAGCTCCTTCATCTATTTTGTAGCAAAGTGAGAGAAAGAGAGAAAGTGAAGTTTGTTTTCTCCACGCCTGCAACACAACACAGATACTGGTGTGGATGGCAGTGAGAATATCTGATGTGTTTGTTTTGCAGATGATGTTTTACAGTTGTTGTTTTTTTAGATACTTAATATTTACCAGTCTCTCCTATAAATCTTATTGGGATTTAATAAACTTCTGCAATCTTAATAATAAATCCCAAATAAAAATATTTTTAACCAACAATTTCTATTCAATATATTATTAAAATTTATTTAATTAAATCAACAGTTTTTGCTTATAGGTAGAGCTCTTAAAATGTACTCAACTGTATTAATTGTCACTTTGTTGACATCGTTTCTCTTTAAGCAGATAATGGTCGATCTGCTGCTGGAGCTGAAGTTGGTATCTGAATCACAGTTTTCTTTCCTGGCACTAAGCTAAATGCTTCTCTCTGTCTTTTTAAAGAGAAAACACTGATCGAATGTAACAGAAATTAATTTAAACAGAGGATCAGATTTGTCAAAGCTTTTTATTTTAATGATGGAAACAACAAAAAGCCAAATGCTTGGCATTAGGCCCACCTAAACCAGAAGCGGCCACTGGTGTGACTGTGGTTAAAAGTGTCTGTTTCACCTGAGGGTGTGAATCATGTTTTAGTAACATAACTGCATATATTTTGTTTGACACTGTCGTATTTATAACCTTCGAGTTACAATCGCTCGTTACCAAGGATCCTGATGCTGGAGGAAATATCTTATTGAGAATTTTCTTATTAGCTTAAAAAAAGGGGCCTGTCCATCAGAGTTTAAACATTGTATTATAGCTACAGAATTATTTCACAAACACCCAACTCATTTTTTAGAACAAATTTCTAAAAATTTGTAGAAGCCGCTCCTCAAAAGCAACAGTTCCCACGCCGGTGGATTTTGACAAAAATAAATAAATAAAAATCCTTAATTATTAAAAGAAAAGAGCTTACATTGGAGATACAATCCTCCATAAATCATGTTGATTTACAATCTGCTTTATCAGGGCGATGTGACTGATGATGTTTGTGAAGGCTCATTTTCATTATTCACGACAGCTCTGACCTTACTATAAAACGATGAAGGTCACGTTTGCATACGTGCAAGTAAACATGTGGGAGGATATAACGCTCGATATGTTTTTATAGATGAACGCAGTGCAGCTCTTTGAACACTCATTTTGCAAGCATTGTAATTTCAAGCTTTTAAAGATCAATTTCAGGGGCGTGAGGGAACACACCGAATGACTTTACAGCCAGGAACTGGTCTGGATCACCAACACCTTCTTATCCACAAAGTCTCAAAACTATGTAAACATCCTAATTGGCGTTTTGCTCAAAGTCCTGTAGAAAATTGCAAAGAAGCGACATCCATGAATAGTTCTGCTTGAATATTCGATGACTATTATTATCTGAAACGGCAGAGTTCCTTTAAATTGCTACGTTTCCAAGCTGCTTTTGAAGATCGTTCAGCCTCCTCTGAACTTTTCCAGATGTGACATTGTGGCCAAACGGCTCGATCTGTCTCATCTGACCATAAAACCTTTTTTTTTTTTCTCTCCAGACGACATTCGGCTTGATCTTGTGAGTAGCTACAAATTGAATTCAAGCGTGAAAGAGTCAATTGTGTTGCCGGCTGTTTGTTGTTTTTTCTTGGCCGTTAAAAATCCCCACCCGTTTATGTTGATTCTAAACGGGCTCAACTCTGGACAAACGGCGCTCGTGTTCTGGCATCTTATAGTTTATGACAGACTTGAGCTTTTGGAGTTTCTGGACTGATTTTGAAAGTCTCTTGAAAATCCTTTTTATTTAATCCGAGAGTGGACATGCTTAAAAGCCATGTCAACGCCAAGAAAACATCCTAATTGGTGTTTTTAATGGAGTTCAACCAATTCTGATGGTAGTAGCTTAATACTATGTTAACTTGTTAAGAGACAATAAGCTACATTTTAGGGGTTGTACGCAGTGGTGGAGAAAGTACTCAAAAAATGTACTTAAGTAAAAGTAAAACTGCCACATTAAGATTTGTACTTAAGTAAAAGTAAAAAAGTACTGGCATTAAAAAATACTTAAGTATTAAAAGTAAAAGTACTTGCTCAATGCATTACCTAATCCCTAATACAATATCATTAAGTGACCAGACCGTATTTAATTTTAATACATTAGAAATGTGCCATTTTAACGAACAGTCCCACAGATAAAACATGTTTTATTACGTTAACTCTCTGTAACATAGTTTAGACTTAGATATGTGATTCTATGCATCATAATTTCAGGGATGGAAACATCTTGTCTCCTGTCCTAACATAGCATGAACTTCACTTTTTTGCCACTAGTGGCATTTATTTTTAAAGAAATCCAACAGAAAGGGGATGGAAAGAAGGTGGGTGAGGGAGGACATGCAACCAAGGAGCCACGTAGCAGAGTTGGAGTCAAGACCACCTACCCAAGACCAAGTCAAGACCAGCACCCGGCGCTACGCGACATAAAAAATTAAGTTTTACCTATCAAAATTAGTTCTCAAATTGATCTGAAAGACCCACATCTCCATAAAACACCTAGATATTAAATACTTAGAGGATCGGATCGTTCCTTTATGTCATATCAATGCTTTGGTCACAGCGTTGTCCCATATATGCGACACCTCAGTCAACACCTCCACACAATAATTCAGCGCATGAGTTGACAACTTTTTTTTTCATCCAGATGCAACATGTGTGTCTCTGTACAGCTAGCTTTGCTAGCATCACGTCCACAGATCTTACCTTTCTTTAAGCTTTCCTTCCAAGTGACGCTAAAAGTTGGACGAAGTCCCAACCGTCTGTGAAAGCGAAGCGCTGCTTATTTTACATGTCGCCATATCTTATCTTATCTAAACCATATCTTATGGTTTATGCAGCGCTATTATATTACTGACGATTAGTTAGACATCTTCTCCCGCTCAGAGGAAACCACTGCGCATGTCTGGAGATCCGCGTGCGAGTAAAGGTGGAGGTGGTGGGTGACAACAGACAGTAAGTCGCGTTATTGCTCGGATTTTACGGCGCCACCTTAAGATCCTGAACTTCACATTTTAACGAAAAAAAAGCACAACGCGACTTGGGTGTAACGAGTAACGCGACACTTTTGTAGAAATGTAATGAAGTAGAAAGTACAGATACTTACTGTAAAATGTAGTGGAGTAAAAGTAGAAAGTATCCATTATTAAATCTACTTAAGTAAAGTACAGATACACGAAAATTGTACTTAAGTACAGTAACGAAGTACTTGTACTTCGTTACTTCCCACCACTGGTTGTACGTTTGTATTAGATATCCAGACTTGAGAATCCAATACATTATTTTACGTTTCATTAAAGTTTCCTTTTGTAACACCCCAAAAGAAACGGTTCAAATGCGTCATTAAAAGCCCAAACTGGATGTCTGTGACAATGAGTGCATGGAAACTTCTAGACCTAACCTCTATGCTGCACAATGCAAGCCAACAAACATCACATGTGAGATGACAAGCACGTGTCATATCACGTGAATGATTTGCCTCCCACTATTCCTCATGTATTGGTATACTGCTTATGACATAAAGTAAAGTAAGGTTTTGATGAGAACCAGAGGAATCCAGATGAGCCTCAAAGCTTTTGGCGGCTCGGCTTGCTGCCTTTGTGTTTTGTTGTGAGGAAACGAGTCTCACGACATCCTGAATGTCGCTGACAGAGAGCCTTCGACGTAGCAACAATGCATGTCTTTGACAATTAGCCATTGCCCAACGGCTCCGACGAAATCCTTTCAGTTCAGGCCTGTGATGTGTGTTTTCCATGCAGATCCTCTCCGTCGCTCACTGTCCTGATCGTAATGAACAGATTACCTTCTTCACCCTCGCCGCATTATTTATCTCCAACAACTCTGCTGGCAGCTTCCGAGAGATATTTGCCACGTATGTTAGTACAGCCCAGAGAGATAGTCATTACAAAAGGGAATGAAAACCAATGTAGCACCAAGGGTGGAAAAAAGAAACAGCTCCCTAACTAAAGGACTGAGTCAAACACTCAGGTTGATATACCCATAGCATCCCTGCATCGCTGGGCCCATCAGACACAGCAGGTCCTCACCCAGTAAGGTAGTTCCTCCCTCTATCCACGCTTGAGATGATAAAGTGCAAACCACCTCAATATCCATGATGGCATTCCCCTCTAGGTAAATTCTGCGCCTCATATCCTTTTTCCCCTCCGCCAGAAAGAGACTCCTGCCTTGGCTTAATCAGGAGTACTGCTTATTAAGGAAAAGCTCTCGGGTACATCCTAAATTGGGGGGGCGAAGGGGAGAGACAGTCTCACCAGTGCGATAACTGCAGATTTATGTCAGAGTTAGGTGTAAATAGCTGCGGCGGTTATTCCCCTTCTTTAATTAAGACAGCGCTTTCCGTAGGCCGGATTCCAGCTTACGAAGCAGCTCGGCCGGTTGCGGGCCAGTGAAACAGAGGCCCCGTTTTAATGCGGGGGTCCTTTACGTCCCGAGGCATTTAAACACGGATCGCGGCAGGAGACGCCGCCTCGTTTTGTGCGCTTTGTCGCGTGCCGATGGTTTGAACCAGCGGCGCAGCCCGTCATTTGCCACTTGCAATGACGAGTCATCTAGGATGATGTTTGGTAGTAAATGTCAAACCTCTTCTCCGCGTCAGATCAAGCCGAGTGCGCGGGAGCATAAAAATGCTCCGCGAGTGTTATATCACTTTAAAAGACTGCCGACTCTGTGCTTTGAAGACAATTCCATCTGTGGGCCCCATCATCTCTCTTGCTTTCATCTCACTGACAGTTTCTGAGGCGCCATTTTTTTTTTCTTTTTCTTTTTTGCACATCCAAACAAACTTTACTCTCTTAGCCATGGCTGTTCAAATATCTGCCAGGCTGTAAACTACCTGAGATAAGCAGCAGGGAAAAAAATGCTCCTATGTGGTTGGTAAGGAGGGGAGGTGAGGTGTGTGCTCATCGTTCAGATTCCGTATTCAGTTTCCATCAGTGATAGCAGTGCTATTGATTCAGAGTTTGCCATGTGCTCAGCGGAGTACAGACAAAACGCATCGTATAATTTGGGAGCTGTCAGTCAGGACTCTCACTCCCAGGTTCGTCAGAGTTAAGGTGGACAGTTTCACGTTTCCCCTCAAACAAGGATAACAGAAGTGACCTGGGGGATTTACACATGAACAGATGCTGCTTCTTCTTTCTTTTTTTTTTTTTTTTTTTTTGTTGGGGGGTGGGAATTGTGTTGCAGAGCTTCTCATAAATTATAAGGCAGGTAATCACAAGGTGATGTGTTTGGGCTGCCACAGTCTGCCGGAGTCTTTTGGCTTTAAACAAGCTTGGAGTTTATTTGTTCTCCATGGGGCTCTTCAGATATTTGAGCTTTCTGCAGCAACTCCAGAGCATGCGAGTTGGGTAAACGGAGTTTTTCGATTGCCCTGACCTAAGATTATGTGTCTGTGCGTGTCTAAATGTCATCTTGTGGTTAACTGATGACCTGTACAGGATGTACCCTGTGGTTTTTTTTTTTTTTTTTGCCTCACCTTTTCCTAGAAAGCCTGACCACCTTCCATCCATTCTTTGTTTATTCCCCCCCATTTTCCATTTTAGGGCTTCAAGACAACCGGTGCCGACTTCCAGCTGTCAAAAAGGGAGAGACAACTTGGCAGAAAGGAAAGGGGGCGTGCTAATTTCCACATAAGAAAGGCCAGGAGTTTCTGACCTCATACCAACAAGTATACTGGTCTCAATGAATGAATCAACACCAACAAGACTAGCAGAAGTGCTACTATCACAATCAGTGATGAACTGGGAACATAACTCTATCTTGTTCTTGTTCAAATTTGCTATTTAAATGTTACAAGCCAGTGGCTGCTCAGTGCAGAACTGTGTGTTTCAGGCAGGAAAACTTTCTGGACAAACTGCGGTGGAATTATTGGAGTGTATTTTGTGCTTTCCGTAACTGCAGACAACTTTCAGCTCCATCTATTATTCTTCGTTTTATATACAGACATGTTTGCATATTGTTAAAATCTTGCTATTAGTGTACACTGTCAGGCGGACAGTATGGAAGATATGAAATGAATCCCCAGAGATTCATATTACTTTATTTAGCAGGTGGACAATTTTTTTTTTTCAATTTTTTTCATGGATTCTTAGATCTGCAACAAACATTGGAGCTATTCTCATCTAATGATTTTTTTTTCTTTTTACAATAGTCCACTGATTACCCCAGAAAGAATACAATGAACGCTTCCCCCGTTAAAAGTCATTGTCAAATGAGGCAGTAATCGAACTGGTTTCTACATGATCAGTTGACGAAGAAAACAATGCAGGATATAACGGTGATAAACAGTGATAACATGTCAGAGAGATTGCTCTTGGACACTAATCAAAGCAAAAAGAAAACAAAATTCATAAAATGTGCTTTTAGAGTCCAACTAGAAATCATAGCCGTCTCCGACAAACATCAGTCTCCCTGCAATGGCGGTTGTTGCCAAGTTAAAGTCGCTGATGCTGAGTCTGGTGACACTGAGCGTTATCGCCCCTGATCAAGATGTATGCAGTGGGTTCAAAAGCATTTCATCACACAGCTAGATACGTCCAAGTGGAGAAATCGAGTGATTAAAACAGCGTTTAATCCCTAATTGCGAAACTACAGCCTCGACTATTAATATCACTCGCAACGTTGTCAGACCGCATTGATTCTGTTGTCATGGTTATTTATCGGCTCAAACGGCGATCAGCAGATTCGCACGTGAAGCTGCGGAAGCCCCGATTGTTTTCGTTGCCACATCTCGAAGCTAACACTAACTAATGCTAGCGCTAATGTATTTTTGGACGCCTCTGAAGCCGGCGTAGCTATTTGTGCCACACTTCAACACAGCAGCTGCCTCTGTGTAATGGCAGACCCAATTGTGTTAACAGTCCAAATCGGGTTAGAGTGACCCGATTCAGTGCGGTCTTATGGATCAATTTTTTTTTTTTAAACAAATCCTAATTATGGCCCGTGCCGTGGCTCAGATCCTAAAATAGAAGCGAACAGTCACCTGAAACAGTAAGACGTGAATGCCAGTTCAGGATTCATGAAAGCCCCGTGGTGTGACTGTACGAGCGAGACGCAAATAGAAGCAGACGGTGCGGCAGATGCAAGCAGGAAATCATGGCAAAGCGGGTGCAATATTTATTGTGCCGGGCGCCGCTGCTTTGCAACGCCGAGCAGGTGATGGAAGAGCCTCTGCCTCGGCTGTTATGGCAGCTGACCCCCCAACCCCCACTCCTCCTCCTCCTCCTCCACCCTAATATTGACAACAAAATGAGAGATGGGATCACCGAGGTCACTTTGTGCGGAGGAACCCACTTAGCATGTGCGATTGACATTACAAGCCCCTTTGCAAAAAAAGAAAGAAAGAAAAGAAAACCTTAGCACCTCTCACTGTGAACGCCTTGCTTTTCTTTTCTAGGCTCCGTCTGTGCTGGCTCACTCTTATTATCCATATCCCAAAGAGGAACCGGCGCATTCGGAACAACCAGTGTTCAGCCATGTGAGCTCTGACGGGGTGGGGGAAATCCACCTGCAAGGTTCAAAGAGCAATTAAAAGTCAACGAATCTCTCCGGAAAGCCCCCTCAGCGGCATCCCCTCTATCTGTTCTCCGAGCCTCGTACGCGGGGAGTGGACCATAATTTTCCACGAGTGATGAAGTGTGAAATGCAACAAAAGCCCCCCATTACTGCGTGAGGGATTTAGTGCCCACAGAGCAATGGAAAAAAAAAAGGGAGGCGAGGGGGGAAAAAAAAGAAAGAAAGATGCCTTTGTCGAGTAAAATATACGAGAGGAGGAAAATAAAATCCCAGCACAAGATGTCAGGCTGTGAAGCCCCCAAAGGGTCGGTTCATATTCCGCATGTGTCCTGTGAGCGTACGATAAGTCGAGAACAATGGCAGATTTTTGGTTGAACTGTCAGGAGCAACGATGGTTGAGAAGCTCTGCAGAGATGGAAGGTGATCCATTATTAATGTGTCTCTGCTACCGCTGGACTTGACTGGAACACGGTAGTGGTAACGTCATGCTGAGGACTTGCTTTTCAGCACCAGGTTTTGAGAACTGGGCAAACCTTTCACAGTGAGGAACGGCTTTGATTTGATCACAAAGTATCATTAAAATACACTGAAAGTTGTGGTTGTGACTTGAAATAAAAAGAGAGGCAGTATCATACATTTTCCATTTTATTGTGCAAACAAGCAATTATGTTAACTTCAGTTGAAATAAAACTGCTACATATATCAAATACAGCTTAAAAGAAAAAAATTACTTTCTTCTTTAATGCCTTAACATTTGTTCCTTTAAAAACTGCTGCTCCTTCTAAAACTAAACCTTCAGGAAGTTAACAACATTCTTACCAACCAGTTCCACCAGCTGTTTACTAATTGCTGCTGGCTAGTCTGAAGGAACTAAATGGGAAAATTGCACAGGGGAAGGCTGCTCTGACAAGCGGAAGTAAGGAAGCTTGGAAAGTGCAGCTCTAAGGAGGAGCTATGCCTGGGAGGCGGAGCTAGGTCCAACTTGGCGTTTTGCACAGCTGAATCGTCGGCACCGGAGATTAAAGGATTTCTCAAACATACATGGAATAACATTGTAACATGATGTAACGCTAAATCAAGTCGATTTTACATGATACGGCCCCGCTAAGATGCTAGTATGTTATTTATAAGGCAAAAAAAAAAATCTGAAATTGAGATTGTTGCTGCTTTGTGTACATTCAATACTAACTGATGGGGATTAATTGGGATGTAGAAACCCCTAAATAAATGAAGTTTTTTGACATTGAAGTTTTTTTCTCCCTTTTTTGTCAAACTTGAATGTTTTTTTTTTTTAGTATCATACAAAGAAAATCTGAATGAATGCACAAGGTATTAGTCAAAAGATAAATTCTTTTATCAAGGGAAGCAAGCGATTCAAACCAGCTGAATAAGAAAACGAGAACATGGGGGCTTAAGTGGAAGTCGATGAGACAATAAAAACATCTTCCTTGTTACTTTTGGTGCAAAATGATTTTTCTTTTTTTCCAGAAAAAAAAAGAAGAGCATACAAACTGTGAAATTTTGTGGTGTTAGTGTGACGGTCTGATGCTGCTGCAGGACCCGGACGCTAATTGATTGAAACTATGAATTTGTGCTCTCCAACAGAGAATCCTGAAGGAGAACCGTCCAGCTGTCTGGTGGTCGTCTCCAGCTCAGGGATAATTGGGTTGTGCAGAGAGACAATATTACAAAGCAGACTAACCAGGTTCGGTTTGAAGGCTAACAACCACATCAAACGGACTTCATTTTCACATGAGACTGGCATTCGGTGCCGTTTTGTCAAGGTGACCAACGTCTTTATTCCAATTTAAATGCAACGTTGAATCTTTTCAACGCACCAGATAAACTGAGGCTTGCCATACAATACGACTAAATTAAGAAAGAAGAGCGGTTCGAACATTTCAAAAGACCTATCCCACCGATTCATCGTTTGAAAACTCCATTTTGCATTCACTCCAGTGATCTCCAAATCTGTAAAAAGGGATAAACACTCCTTTTTTTTGTGATAAATGAAATATTGTGCTCTCCCAGCTCCTCTATTGAAACATTTTCCACGACATACTCAGTCAACATGTGGCTTCGTCTTATTATTACAACAACAACAAAAACAACTGAGTATTTTATGAATTCCAAGTTATCCTCCGTCGTTTGACAAAGGAGGAAATGTTTTGCTGAAAACTTTGGAAAAAAAAAAAAAAAAAAAAAAAAGAACTGTCAGCAGCAAAGCCTGTGGGAGGCTGGAGTCAAGGGGGCCCCTTGTTATCTTGTTATGGCAGTGTAAACGGCGAGGCAGCACCGAACGCCTTGATGGAGCCCAGATAGACGAGTCACACACTCACACAGCAACATCACAGAGCGACTCCTGATGTTGTCTGCATACCAACTCCTCACCGACTTCAACTTTTTTCCCCCCCATTTCGGGGAGGAAACATTTCCTTCTATTTGCACTA